>NC_084745.1:21306517-21606517 GCF_033978785.1 Entelurus aequoreus | reverse complement strand
GGTTAAAGCGTAGTGGACATGTTCCATAAATATTGATGTTAAAGATTTCTTTTTTTGTGAAGAAATGTTGAGAATGAAGTTCATGAATCCAGATGGATCTCTATTGCAATCCCCAAAGAGGGCACTTTAAGTTGATTACTTCTATGTGTAAAAATCTTTATTTATAATTGAATCACTTGTTTATTTTTCAACAAGTTTTTAGTTATTTTTATATCTTTTTTTCCAAATAGTTCAAGAAAGACCACAACAAATGAGCAATATTTTGCACTGTTATACAATTTAATAAATCAGAAACTGATGACATAGTGCTGTATTTTACTTCTTTATCTCTTTTTTTCAACCAAAAATGCTTTGCTCTGATTAGGGGGTACTTGAATTAAAAACATGTTCACAGGGGTACATCACTGAAAAAAGGTTGAGAACCACTGTCCTAAAGCAGTGGTTCTCAACCTTTTTTCAGTGCTGTGAACATTTTTTTAATGCAAGTAGACCTCCATGTCTTCATAACAGGAATATCCTGAATTCTCAAGTTGCATATCACAATAGTCATCATCAGTGTTAATAACACAAGAGCTGCTTGGATTTGCTGTTGAGCAAGTCAAACTTCGTTCAGTGTAGCCGTAGTGCTTCCTTGACACGTGCGATGTGAAAGTAGACTTAACTGTAAATCTTTTTTCACATTGACTGAAGGGGCACGTAACTGTCCTACCTTCGGTAATATGACTTTTCAAATGCAGGAGAAGGGCCCGTATATCATCGCACTTCGCGCTACATGAGACAATATTACAAGGTAAACCTTCTGCGCTATACATATCAGTCCTACTCTTGCCATATTTATGACGACGGCTGTGAGTTTTGAAGGCTGAGAAGTTGGAAAAAACTCTTGTGCATTTAGGGAAAGCACACTTAAACGATGCATTAGGCATACAACTATGACTTCGCATGTGTCTAACATACGCAATTACGTTGCTGCAAGTCGTAGCACATATGTTGCAAGTTATCATCTTTTATGATGACTATGACAAAAAAGAAGAAAACTTAGCTAGCTAGCATGCGGCGGTACATGCGCGTGGTCAACGATAGTGTCTGTGATGCTGACTGTGGCGCTATGTCATTTCGGACTTTATAAATATATATATAAAGTAATTCAAACAGAAAATGACACATCAAGGTACAAGTGACTCTTACCTTGTTATCAAAAACACACGATGCAGTAGGATGGATTTAGCAGGGTCGGCCAGGTGAAATGAAGCTCAGTTGGACGAATTGTGGGCGGACCCAAGAAACAAGTCTGAAAAATACTGAATTACACGTAAACAGAAAATCTAAAATGGCATTGCTGAGACAGGGAAAGAAGCTGAAGGGAACAAATGTGTACATGAATGAGCATCTCACAAAACGCAATGCTGGAATCGCCAAGAAAGCACGCGACTTGAGAAGGCAGGCAAAAATCCAGGGAACTTGGAGCACCAACTGTAAAATCTACATCAAGCTGAATGGAGGTCCAGAAGCAAGAGTAATTGTTGTCCATGACATCAAGGACCTGGACAATTTTTAAAGTTTACACAGCTACCAAAACAACGATGATAATGGACTCTGACAGAAAACAAACACCCAAATTCAACATCGACACTACTATGTTCCAAGGGACGACTAAACAAGAGGACCTACATTCAGGATTGCATTCACCTACACTTATTGAGATTATTGAAACAACATCAAAGATTGTTGAACAAGAAAATATGGAACTAAAAAATTTCTGCAACAAAGATTACAAAAACCAGGATTTGGAAAATGATATAGATCCAGATACAAATTTTTTCTCCCACATCAGTAATAATTGTTTTTATTATACAGATGATCAATATAATAGCAACATTACTTGCGATAACAAATTGTCAATTATTCATTTTAATAGCAGAAGCTTGTATGCAAACTACAACAACATTAAGAACTTTTTGGAACACATCAACGAACCATTCAAAGTGATTGCTGTTACAGAAACATGGATTGATGATAAAAAAGGAATACATTTTGATCTGGAGGGATATGAACTAAACTACATCAACAGAACCAACAAAAATGGAGGAGGAGTAGCTGTGTACGTGATGAAGAACCTGAACTACAAAGTGGTAAAAAACATGTCATTTGCTATAGATAATATCTTAGAATGTATAACCATTGAAATATGTCAGGAAAAAAGCAAAAACATCTTCATCAGTTGTATATATAGATCACCTAAGTCAAGTATAGAAACATTTGAAGAATGGATCAAGGCTACTTACATGGATAATGGTGAAAGAATAATGTTCTTATGTGGTGACTTTAATATTGACTTATTGAACCCTAACAAGCAAAAGTCTATTGATGACTTCATTGATACAATGTACAGCATCAGTTTATATCCAAAAATCACAAAGCCAAGTAGAATCACAGCACACTGTGCCACGCTTATTGATAATATTTTTACCAATGAGTTTGACAATAACACTACAAGTGGTCTACTTATTACCGACGTTAGTGATCATCTGCCAGTTTTTACAATATATGATGGACACTACAAGAAGAACATGGAAGACAAAAGGACATTTCGAAGACTGTGCACAGAGAAGAGGATGACTGCTTTCAAAATTGAGCTACAAAAGCAAGATTGGGACAATGTGTACAATGAAAAAGAGGTTGATGAAGCATATGAACATTTCTTAAACAAGTTCATAATACTTTATGACAAACATTGTCCATGGATACAACTTAGTAATAAACAGAGAAAGAATAACCAACCATGGATGACAAAAGGATTAAAAAATGCTTGTAAGAAGAAGAATACACTGTATAGAGAATTTATAGCACAAAGAACTATAGAGGCAGAAATTAAGTACAAAAAGTATAAAAACAAGTTAACAGAAATACTACCATCATGTAGAAAAGAATATTACAGTGAATTATTGGACAGGAACAAAAATAATATGAGAGCAACATGGGGCATCCTCAATAGCATTATTAAAAATGGCACAAAGAGAGACTACCCTCAATACTTTTTAGACGGAAATAAAAATAATGACAACATAAAGGAAGTAGTTGAAAGCTTCAATAATTATTTTGTAAATATTGGACCAAAATTGGAAGAAAGGATTCCAGACCCAGTTCCAATTGAGGACTATAATGATACCATAGAGCGAAATCCCAACTCCATGTTCCTCAGTAATGTGACACAGGAGGAAATAGTTATAATCGTGAAAAAATGTAAATCTAAGACTTCAACTGATTGTAATGGAATTGATATGGACACGATAAAAAAGGTTATAGAAGAGATCTCAGGACCATTAATGTATATTAGTAACCTATCATTTCAAACAGGTACATTCCCAAACAAAATGAAAATAGCTAAAGTTGCACCAATTTATAAGACTGGAGATAAACATCAATTTACAAATTATAGACCTGTTTCTTTACTTCCACAATTTTCTAAAATCATTGAAAAACTGTTTAATAACAGATTAGAGAGTTTCATAAATAAAAATAGAATACTCGAAGAGAACCAATATGGATACAGAGCTAATGTCTCAACTTCAATGGCTTTAATTGAAATTACAGAAGAAATTACCAATGCAATAGACAGTAAAAAATGTGCAGCAGCAGTTTTTATGGATCTAACTAAAGCATTTGACACAATTAATCACAATATTTTAATCAAAAAACTAGAACGATATGGCATCAGAGGGTTAGTCTTAAACTGGATAAGAAGTTATCTAACGAACAGGAAACAATACGTGAAGCTAGGCGAACACACGTCTACAACACTAAATATATCCTGTGGTGTACCTCAGGGATCAATATTAGGACCTAAATTATTCAATCTCTATATAAATGACATTTGTAAAGTTACAAAAGATTTAAAGTTAGTATTATTTGCGGATGATACAACAGCGTTTTGTTCAGGAGAGAACACACAGGAGATAATACAAATAATAGCAGAAGAAATTAACAAATTAAAAAGATGGTTTGACAAAAACAGACTATCGTTGAATCTTAGTAAAACTAAAATAATGCTATTTGGTAATAGTAGAAGAGAAAGTCAAACACAAATACAAATAGACGGAATAGAAATTGAAAGAGTAAATGAAACCAAATTTCTAGGTATAGTGATTGATGATAAATTGAACTGGAAATCTCACGTAAAAAATATACAACATAAAGTAGCAAGAAACACGTCAATAATGAATAAAGCAAAACATGTTCTAGACACAAAATCACTTCATAGTCTATACTGCTCACTAGTGTTACCATATCTGAGCTACTGTGTAGAAATATGGGGAAATAATTACAAAAGTACACTTCATTCATTAACGGTGTTACAAAAAAGATCAGTTAGAATAATACATAATGTTGGATATAGAGAACATACAAATCCTTTATTTATTGAATCAAAGATACTGAAATTCCACGACATAGTGAATTTGCAAACAGCTAAAATTATGCACAAAGCAAACTATAACCTGCTACCCAAGAATATACAACAATTCTTCTCAACAAAAGAGGAGAAATATAATCTTAGAGAAAAATGTAATTTAAAACATTTGTACGCACGTACAACACTTAAGACCTTCAGTATATCAGTATGTGGAATTAAATTATGGAATGGATTAAGCAAAGCAATCAAACAATGTACTAATATGATCCACTTCAAGAAACTCTTCAAACTTAAAGTGTTTACAAAGTACAAAGAAGAAGAACCATGACAAACATTTTCAATTTATTTCATCCATTCATTCATTCATTCTTAAAGTAATCTTACTTATCTCATCATATGAAATATGACTTTCTTCACCAATTATTATTATTAAATTCTTACTATTATTTATTTATTTATTTTTATTGTGATTACATATGGAGTTTATTGTGAAAAAATTGAGAACAGGAAGTGAATAAAAAAAGTTTCAGCAACTGTTATGTAAAGAAAAGGGGTAGGATTAAATAAGCTCTGCTTCTTCCTACTCCTTTTCGAACATGTTGAAAAGAGAAACTGGAAATTGTGATGTATCATGTTGTATGCTTGCATGTTCGAAATAAACTCAAACTCAACTCAACACTGTAGGTTTTACAGTAACTTACTGCTGGTCGATATTTTTTGAAAAATGCAACAAAATTTACAGTACTTAACTGCATTTAAGACGAACATGATAGGTTGATTGGCAACACTAAATTGGCCCTAGTGTGTGAATGTGAGTGTGAATGTTGTCTGTCTATCTGTGTTGGCCCTGCGATGAGGTGGCGACTTGTCCAGGGTGTACCCCGCCTTCCGCCCGATTGTAGCTGAGATAGGCTCCAGCGACCCCGAAGGGAATAAGCGGTAGAAAATGGATGGATGGATGGAGTATATAACTGTAATTTTATTTTTTATTTTTACAGTAATTTTTTACAGTGAAGGTCATGGGTGTCAAACTCTGGCCCGTGGGCCAAATTTGGCCCAACGTGTAATTTGACTTGGCCCTTGAGGCAATATCAAATTAACACTAAAGCTGGACCGGCGATTATACATTGCGGCAGTGCCGCGGTAACACCGCATTCACCGCTACTTCTAATACTTGCCAAGACAAAAGTGACTCCAGCACTCCTCCCGATTTTTTTTTTTTTTTTTCAGCTAGTCAAACGAGTGCCGGCCCAGTTTCATGTGAGTGCAGCTTCTGCACCCACACACAATTGAATGCAACGCATACTTCATCAACAGCGATACAGGTTACACTGACGGTAGCCAAATAAAAAACTTTAACACTTTTAGAAATATACGCCACACTGTGAATCCACACCAAACAAGAATGACAAACACATTTCGGGAGAACATCCGCACCGTAACACAACATAAACACAACACAACAAATACCCAGAACCCTTTGTAGCACTAAATCTTCCGGGACGCTACAAGGTGTGTGTGTGTGTTGGGGGGGGGGGGGGGGGGGGGGGATTTGGTGGTAGCGGGGGTGTATTTTGTAGCGTCCCGAAAGAGTTAGTGCTGCAAAAGATTCTGGGTATTTGTTCTTTTGTGTTCATGTTATGTTACGGTGCGGATGTTCTCCCGAAAAGTGTTTTTTATTTTTGTTTGGTGTGGGTTCACAGTGTGGCGTATATTTCTAACAGTGTTAAAGTTTTGTATACTGGCACCCTCAGTGTAACCTGTATCGCTGTTGATGAAGTATGCGTTGCATTCATTTGTGTATGCATGCTGAAGCTGCACATATCTTGTGACTGGGTGTGAATGATGTTAGAATTGGGTGTACGAGATATGACTGTTGAACACCTTCGTTCGATAATGAAAGTTACCTCAGCTCAAAGCCTGAGCCCCGACATTAAAGAACTAGCATCTAAAAAAAGATGCCAGGTATCTGGCTTGGGCGCATCAAATTAGATCAGTGTGTTGCAAACTGAGCAGTTTAAAGTCCTGAATGGTTGTTTTATTCATTGTTATTTTATTTTCAAATTTATTAGCCTGTGGAAAAAGTTAATGTTGATATTTACCTCAGAAGGCTGCAAATAGAAAAGAGGCATTCAATGTTTATTTAAATTGTATTTGATATGCAATTTATATTTTTTAATTATTATTATTATTATTTGAAACTCCATTTTGCATGTCACTATAAAGTTATATAAGCCTTGCTTGTTCAATATTCAATGCAAAACTTGTTTGGGTCCCTATTAAAAGGTTAATTTGTTCAACCTTGGCCCGCGGCTTTGTTCAGTTTTAAACTTTGGCCCACTCTGTATTTGAGTTTGACACCCCTGGTGAAGGTGAATCTCTGTCATCCTGGAGGCCACGGGGAAGACCCAGGACACATTGGGAACACTATGTCTCCCGGCTGGCCTGGGAACGCCTCGGGATCCCCTGACAAAAGGTCCTAGGTGAGGGATCAGACAAAGAGCAGCTCAAAGACCTTTATGAAAAGTACAAATCGAGGACCTAGATTTTTTCTCGCCCAGGCGCAGGTCACCGTGGCTCCCCTGTGGAGCCAGGCGCAGAGGTGGGGCACGATGGCGAGCGACTGGTGGCCGGGCCTGTCTCCATGGGGCCCTGCCGGGCTCAGCTCGAAGAGGCAACGTGGGTCAACCCTCCAATGGGCTCACCACTCATGGGCCCATTGAGGTCATAGAGGTCGGATGCAGTGTGAACTGGGCGGTAGCCGAAGGCAGGGCACTTGGCGGTCCGATTATCGGCTACATAAGCTCGCTCTTGGGACGTGCAACGTCACCTCGCTGGGAGGGAAAGAGCCTGAGCTGGTGCGCGAGGTGAAGAAGTTCCGGCTAGATATAGTTGGACTCACTTCGACGCACAGCAAGGGCTCTGGAACCTGTTCTCTCAAGAGGGGCTGGACTCTCTTCCACTCTGGCGTTGCAAGCAATGAGAGGCTGGGGTGGCAATTGTTGTTGCTCAAAGCCTGCACGTTGGACTTTAACCCAGTAGACGAGATGGTAGCTTCCCTCCGCCTTCGGGTTGGGTGACGGGTCCTGACTGTTGTTTGTGTTTACGCACCAAACAGCAGCTCAGAGTACCCACTCTTTTTGGATTCCCTTGAGGGAGTACTGGAGAGTGCTCCCTCGGGTGATTCCCTTGTTCTGTTGGGGGACTTCAATGCTCATGTTGGCAAGGACAGTGAAACCTGGAGAGTCGTGATTGGGAAAAATGGCCACCCGGATCTGAACCCAAGTGGTGCTTTGTTATTGGACTTTTGTGCTCGTCACGGATTGTCCATAACAAACACAATGTTCAAACATAAGGAAGAACTTTGAACATGTCACGAGGGAGGTGCTGGACATTGAGTCTGAGTGGACCATGTTCCGTGCCTCTCTTGTCGAGCCTGCTGATTGGCGCTGTGGCCGCAAGGTGTTTGGTGCCTGTCGTGGCGGTAATCCTAGAACTCGCTGGTGGCCACCAGCAGTGAGGGATGCCGTCAAGCTGAAGAAAGAGCCTATCGGGTCCTTTTGGCTCATGGGACTCCAGAGGCAGCGGGCATACCGACAGGCCAAGCAGTGCCTGGGGAATCTGTGGTGGACTCTCCTATTTCTGGGGCTTAGGTTGCCTAGGTAGTTAAAAAGCTCCTCTGTGGCAAGGCCCCGGTGGTGGATGAGTTCCTTAAGGCTCTGGATACTGTGGGGCTGTCTTGGTTGACAAGACTCTGCAACATCGCGTGAACATTGGGGGCGGTACCTCTGGATTGGCAGACCGGGGTGGTGGTTCCTCTCTTTAAGAAGGGGAACCGGAGGGTGTGTTCCAACTATCGTGAAACACACTCCTCAGCCTTCCCGGTAAGGTCTATTCATGTGTACTGGAGAGGAGGAAACTCGGATCCAGGACGAACAGTGTGGTTTTCGTCCTGGTCGTGGAACGGTAGACCAGGTCTATACTCTCGGCAGGGTCCTTGAGTGTGAAGCGACTGGGATGAGAATCAGCACCTCCAAGTCCAAGTCCATGGTTCTCGCGCAGGAAAGTGTCGAGTGCCATCTCCAGGTTGGGGAGGAGATCTTGCCCCAAGTGGAGGAGTTCAAGTACCTAGGAGTCTTGTTCACGAGTGAGGATAGAGTGGATCGAGAGATCCACAGGCGGATTGGTGCGGCGTCTTCAGTATTGAGGACGCTATATCGATCCGTTGTGGTGAAGAAGGAGCTGAGCCAGAAGGAAAAGCTCTCAATTTACCGTCGATCTACGTTCCCAGCTTTGGGTTATGACCGAAAGGACAAGCGGCCGAAATGTGTTTCCTCTGCCGGGTGGTGGGTCTCTCCCTTAGAGACAGGGTGAGAAGCTCTGTCATCCGGGAGGAACTCAAAGTAAAGCCGCTGCTCCTCCACATTGAGAGGAGCCATGAGGTGGTTCGGGCATCTGCTCAGGATGCCACCCGAACGCCTCTAGGGAGGTGTGGCAGGAGGCCACGGGGAAGACCTAGGACACATTGGAAAGACTATGTCCCCGGCTGGCCTGGGAACGCCCCGGAATACCCCGAGAAGAGCTGGACGAAGTGGCTGGGGAGAGGGAAGTCTGGGATTTTCTGCTCAGGCTACTGCCTGACCTCGGATAAGCGGAAGAAAATGGATGGATTTAGAATGACAGTTATACTGTCAGATTGAGTACAAAAACTAACTAAACCTTACACAATATAATGTTTCTAGTAAAACTCACAAAGATACATATCTCCAGGCATTATTAGCCATTTTGCATGTGTGGTTTAGGAGTTATGTTTAAATAAATAACTGTCAGATTGAGTGTGACAGTAAACTGTCATAGTGAGTAAAACCCTTATTTTGTATTTGCAAACCCCATTAAAAACAACTAAATCTAGTTAAACTCACACAGATACAATATTACAGGCATTTTTAGACATAATGCATGTTTGGTTTTAGAGTAATGTTTATATAACTTTCATATTTAGTATGACAGCTGTACTGTCATATTGAATAAAAAAAACAACTAACTTGTGTCTTTGCAAACCTTACAAAATACCATTTTTCTAGTAAAACTAACTAGATACATGCTCCAGGCATTATTAGCCATTTTGCATGTGTTGTTTGAGTTATGTTTAAAAAACTGTCATATTGAGTGTGACAGTATACTGTCATAAAACCCAATTTTTGTATTTGCAACCCTGATTCTAGTAAAACTCACATATATACAATATTACAGGCAGTTTTGGACATAATGCATGTTTGGTTTTGGAGTTATGTTTATATAACTTTCATATATAGTATGACAGCTAAACTGTTATATTGAGTAAAAAAACTAACTTGTGTTTGTCATAAAACCCAATTTTTGTATTAGCAAACCATACAAATGATTCAAATAAAACTCACATGGATTCAATATTACAGGCATTTTCAGACATTTTGCATGTTTGGTTTAGGAATTATGTTGTGATACATTTGTATTGCTTTTTTCACATTATCTCAGGATTTTTAGAACATTACTGTCATATTGAGTAAAAAAATAATGTTTGTGTTTGCAAGCCTTAAAAAAAGCATATGTATATGCATTATTAGCCATTTTTCAGGTGTGGTTTAGGAGTTATGTTTAAATAACTGTCATATTGAGTGTGGCGTTATACTGTCATAGTGAGTTAAAAAAAAAAAACTTGTGTCTTTGCAAACCTTACAAAAGAAAATGTTTCTAGCAACACTCACAAAGATAATTTTTTTCACGCTATTAGACATGTTTCATGTGTATTTAGGAGTTATAATTAAATAACTTTCATATTGAGTGTTAAAGTTATAATGTCATTATGTGTAAAACCTAATTTTTGTATTTGCAAACCTTACAAAAACAATTGATTCTAGTAAAACTTATATAGATTCAATATTACAGGCATTTTTAGACAATTTACATGTTTGGTTTAAAAGTTGTGTTTGAATACATTTGTATTGCTTTTTTCGCATTATCTCAGGATTCTAAGATCATTACTTTCATATTGAGTAAAACACTACTTTTTGTTTTTGCAAACCTTACAAACTCACATGAATACATTATTATAAGCAATTTTAGACATGACACACGTTTGGTTTTGGAGTTATGTTTATATAACTTTTATATTTAGTATGACTGTTATACTGTCATATTGAATAAAAAAAAAACTAGCTTGTGTCTTTCCAAACTTTACAAAATATCATTTTTCTAGTAAATCTAACAAAGATACATGTCTCCAGGCATTATTACCCATTTTGCATGGGTTGTTTAGGAATTATGTTTAAATACATTTTTATTGCTTTTTTCGCATTATCTCAGGATTCTTAGATCATTACTTTCATATTGAGTAAAATACTACTTTTTGTTTTTGCAAACCTTACAAACTCACATAAATACATTATTATAGGCATTTTTAGACATAACACATGTTTGGTTTTGGAGTTATGTTTATATAACTTTTATATTTAATATGACTGTTATACTGTCATATTGAATTAAAAAAAACTAGCTTGTGTCTTTGCAAACTTTACAAAAGTTCATTTTTCTAGTAAAACTAACAAAGATACATGTCTCCAGGCATTATTAGCCATTTTGCATGGGTTGTTTAGGAATTATGTTTCAATAAATTTTTATTGCTTTTTTGGCATTATCTCAGGATTCTTAGAACATTACTTTCATATTGAGGAAAAAACTACTTTTTGTTTTTGCAAACCTTACAAACTGACATAAATACATTATTATAGGCAATTTTAGACATGACACACGTTTGGTTCTAGAGTTATGTTTATATAACTTTCAAATTTAGTATGACTGTTATACTGTCTTATTGAATAAAAAACACTAGCTTGTGTCTTTGCAAACTTTACAAAATATCATTTTTCTAGTAAAACTAACAAAGATACATGTCTCCAGGCATTATTACCCATTTTGCATGGGTTGTTTAGGAATTATGTTTAAATAAATTTTTATTGCTTTTTTCGCATTATCTCAGGATTTTAAGATCATTACTTTCATATTGAGTAAAAAACTACTTTTTGTTTTTGCAAACCTTACAAACTCACATTAATACATTATTACAGGCATTTTTAGTCATGACACATGTTTGGTTTTGGAGTTATGTTTATATAACTTTCATATTTAGTAGGACTGTTATACTGTCATATTGAATAAAAAACAACAAGCTTGTGTCTTTGCAAACTTTACAAAATATACCTTTCCTAGTAAAACTAACAAAGATACATGTCTCCAGGCATTATTACCCATTTTGCCTGGGTTATTTAGGAATTATGTTTGAATAAATTTTTATTGCTTTTTTCGCATTATCTCAGGATTTTAAGATCATTACTTTCATATTGAGTAAAAAACTACTTTTTGTTTTTGCAAACCTTACAAACTCACGTTAATACATTATTACAGGCATTTTTAGACATGACGCATGTTTGGTTTTGGAGTTATGTTTATATAACTTTCATATTTAGTATGACTGTTATACTGTCATATTGAATAAAAAAAAACTAGCTTGTTCTTTGCAAACTTTACACAAGATCATTTTTCTAGTAAAACTAACAAAGATACATGTCTCCAGGCATTATCACCCATTTTGCATGGGTTGTTTAGGAATTATGTTTAAAGACATTTTTATTGCTTTTTTCGCATTATCTCAGGATTCTTAGATCATTACTTTCATATTGAGTAAAAACTACTTTTTGTTTTTGCAAACCTTACAAACTCACATTAATACATTATTACAGGCATTTTTAGACATGACACATGTTTGGTTTTGGAGTTATGTTTATAAACTTTTATATTTAATATGACTGTTATAATGTCATATTGAATTAAAAAAAACTGGCTTGTGTCTTTGCAAACTTTACAAAAGATCATTTTTCCAGTAAAACTAAAAAAGATACATGTCTCCAGGCATTATTAGCCATTTTGCATGGGTTATTTAGGAATTATGTTTAAATACATTTTTATTGCTTTTTTCGCATTATCTCAGGATTCTAAAATCCTTACTTTCATATTGAGGAAAAAACTACTTTTTGTTTTTGCAAACCTTACAAACTCACGTTAATACATTATTACAGGCATTTTTAGACATGACACATGTTTGGTTTTGGAGTTATGTTTATATAACTTTTATATTTAATATGACTGTTATAATGTCATATTGAATAAAAAAAAACTGGCTTGTGTCTTTGCAAACTTTACAAAAGATCATTTTTCCAGTAAAACTAAAAAAGATACTTGTCTCCAGGCATTATTATCCATTTTGCATGGGTTGTTTAGGAATTATGTTTAAATACATTTTTATTGCTTTTTTCGCATTATCTCAGGATTCTAAAATCCTTACTTTCATATTGAGGAAAAAACTACTTTTTGTTTTTGCAAACCTTACAAACTCACATAAATACATTATTATAGGCAATTTTAGACATGACACACGTTTGGTTCTGGAGTTATGTTTATATAACTTTCATATTTAGTATGACTGTTATACTGTCTTATTGAATAAAAAAAACTAGCTTGTGTCTTTGCAAACTTTACAAAATATATATTTCCTAGTAAAACTAACAAAGATACATGTCTCCAGGCATTATTACCCATTTTACCTGGGTTGTTTAGGAGTTATGTTTAAATACATTTTTATTGCTTTTTTCGGATTATCTCAGGATTCTAAGATCATTACTTTCATATTGAGTAAAAAACTACTTTTTGTAATTTGCAAACCTTACAAACTCTCATAAATACATTATTACAGACATTTTTAGACATGACACATGTTTGGTTTTGGAGTTATGTTTATATAACTTTTATATTTAGTATGACTGTTATACTGTCATATTGAATAAAAAAAACTAGCTTGTGACTTTGCAAACTTTACAAAAGATAATGTTTCTAGTAAAACTAACAACGATACATATCTCCAGGCATTATTAGACATTTTGCATGTGTTGTTTAGGAGTTATGTTTAAATACATTTTTATTGCTTTTTTCGCATTATCTCAGGATTCTAAGATCATTACTTTCATATTGAGTAAAAAACTACTTTTTGTTTTTGCAAACCTTACAAACTCACATTAATACATTATTACAGGCATTTTTAGACATGACACATGTTTGGTTTTGGAGTTATGTTTATATAACTTTCATATTTAGTAGGACTGTTATACTGTCATATTGAATAAAAAAAAAAACTGGCTTGTGTCTTTGCAAACTTTACAAAAGATCATTTTTCCAGTAAAACTAAAAAAGATACATGTTTCCAGGCATTATTAGCCATTTTGCATATATTGTTTAGGAGTAATGTTTAAATACATTTTTATTGCTTTTTTCGCATTATCTCAGGATTTTAAGAACATTACAGTCATATTGAGTAAAAAAACTACTTTTTGTGTTTGCAAGATTTAAAAAAGCATGTGTTTCGAGTAAAACGGCCAAGGATGCATTATTTCAGGCATTATTAGCCATTTTTCATGTGTGGTTTGAGTTATGGTTAAATAACTGTCATATACTGTCAGTTATGACATAGTAAGTAAAACCTAATTTATGTATTTGCAAACCTTACAAAATCATTTAAATCTAGTAAAACTCACATGGATTCAATATTACAGACATGTTTAGACATTTTGCATGTTTGGTTTAGGAATTATGTTGGAATCATTTTTATTAATTTGTTCGTATTATCTCAGAATTTTAGAACATTACTGTCATATTGAGTAAAAAAAATAATTGTTGTGTTTGCAAGCCTTAAAAAAGCATATGTTTCGAGTAAAACTTATTATTTCAGGCATTGTTAGTCATTTTTCATGTGTAGTTTAAGAGTTATGTTTAAATAACTGTCATATTGAGTGTGGCAGTTATACTGTCATATTGAGTAAAAAAAACTAACCTGTCTTTGCAAACCTTACAAAAGAAAATGTTTCTAGTAACACTCACAAAGATAAATTTTTTCACGCATTATTAGACATGTTTCATGTGTGGTTAGGAGTTATAAATAAATAATTGTCATATTGAGTGTTACAGTTTTAATGTCATTATGTGTAAAACCTAATTTTTGTATTTGCAAACCTTACAAAAACAATTGATTCTAGTAAAACTTATATAGATTCAATATTACAGGCATTTTTAGACATTTTACATGTTTGGTTTAAAATTTGTGTTTGAATACATTTGTATTGCTTTTTTCGCATTATCTCAGGATTCTAAGAACATTACTTTCATATTGAGTAAAAAACTACTTTTTGTTTTTGCAAACCTTACAAACTCACATAAATACATTATTACAGGCATTTTTAGACATGACACATGTTTGGTTTTGGAGTTATGTTTATATAACTTTCATATTTAGTATGACTGTTATACTGTCATATTGAATAAAAAAAACTAGCTTGTGTCTTTGATATCTTTACAAAAGATCATTTTTTTAAACTAACAACGTTACATGTCTCCCTAGGCATTATTAGCCATTTTGCATGTGTTGTTTAGGAGTTAGGTTTAAATACATTTTTATTGCTTTTTTCCCATTATCTCAGGGTTCTAAGAACTTTAAAGTCAAGTAAAAAACTACTTTTTGTGTTTGCAAAATGTAAAACTCAGTAAAACTCCCAATGATTCATTATTTCAGGCATTATTAGCCATTTTTTGTGTGGTTTATGAGTTATGTTTAAATAACTGTCATATTGAGTGTGATTTTGTCATTGTGAGTAAACCTCATTTTTGTATTTGCAAACCTTACAAAATCAACCGATTCTAGGAAAACTCACATTGATACAATATTACAGGCATGTTTAGACATATTGCATGTTTGGTTTTGGAGTTATATTTATATAACCTGCTTTCTGACCCGCCACCTTTGTGGTTTGCGTGTCCCACTGATCCAGGAACTATGTTGTCCGGGGGCTTCTATGGTCTCCCAAGACAAACAGGTCCTAGGTGAGGGATCAGACAAAGAGCAGCTCAAAGACCTTTATTAAAAGTACAATTGAGGACCTAGATTTTTTCTCGCCCAGACGCAGGTCACCTCTGGGCCTGTGGAGCCAGGCCCAGAGGTGTGGCACGATGGCGATTGACGGGCCTGTCCCCATGGGGCCCAGCCGTGCTCAGCTCGAAGAGGCAACGTGGATCCCCCCTCCAGGGCTCACCACTCATGGGCTGGGTCATAGAGGGTGCAGTGTGAGCTGGGCGGAAGCCGAAGGCAGGGCACTTGGTGGTCCGATTATCGGCTACATAAGCTCGCTCTTGGGACATGGAACGTCACCTCGCTGGGAGGGAAGGAGCCTGAGCTGGTGCATGAGGTGGAGACGTTCCCGGCTAGATATAGTTGGACTCACAGCAAGGGCTCTGGAACCTGTTCTCTCAGAGGGGCTGGACTGAGCTGAACTTTCATTACTTGCAACGCCAGAGTGGAAGAGATTCCACACTGGCGTTGCAACTAATGAGAGGCTGGGGTGGCAATTCTTGTTGCCCCCCCGGCTCAAAGCCTGCACGTTGGACTTTAAACCCAATAGACGAGATGGTAGCTTCCTTCAGCCTTCGGGTTGGGTGACGGGTCCTGACTGTTGTTTGTGTTTACACACCAAACAGCAGCTCAGAGTACCAACTCTTTTTGGATTCCCTTGAGGAAGTACTGGAGAGTGCTCCCTCGGGTGATTCCCTTGTTCTGCTGGTGGACTTCAACGCTATGTTGGCAACGACAGTGAAACCTGGAGAGTCGTGATTGGGAAAAATGGCCACCCGGATCTGAACCCAAGTGGTGCTTTGTTATTGGACTTTTGTGCTTGTCACGGATTGTCCATAACAAACACAATGTTCAAACATAAGGGTGTCCATATGTGCACTTGGCACAAGGACACCCTCGGCCGCATGATTGACTTTGTAGTTGTGTCATGGGATTTGCGGCCTCATGTTTTGGACACTCTGTGAAGAGAGGGGCAGAGCTTTCCACCAACCACCACCTGGTGGTGAGCTGGCTCCGATGGTAGGGGAGGATGCCGGGCAGACCTGGCAGGCCCGAACGCATTGTAAGGGTCTGCTGGGAACACCTAGCAGAGTCCCCTGAAGAACTTTGAACATGTCCGGAAGAACTTTGAACATGTCACGAGGGAGGTGCTGGACATTGAGTCTGAGTGGACCATGTTCCGTTCCTCTCTTGTTGAGCCAGCTGATTGAAGCTGTGGCCGCAAGGTGTTTGGTGCCTGTCGTGGCGGTAATCCACCAGCAGTGAGGGATGCTGTCAAGCTGAAGAAAGAGCCACCGGGTCCTTTTGGCTCATGGGACTCCAGAGGCAGTGGGCATACCGACAGGCCAAGCGAGACCTCCTCAGTCCCACCAACACGTCTTCCTCTGAGGAAACAGTGCCTGGGAAGTCTGTGGTGGGCTCTCCTATTTCTGGGGCTGAGGTTGCCAAGGTAGTTAAAAAGCTCCTCGGTGGCAAGGCCCCGGGGGTATGAGCTCCGTCCGGAGTTCCTTAAGGCTCTGGATGCTGTGGGGCAGTCTTGGTTGACAAGACTTTGCAACATTGCGTCTACATCGGGGGCGGGACCTCTGGATTGGCAGACCGGGGTGGTGGTTCCTCTCTTTAAGAAGGGGAACCGGTGAGGGTGTGTTCCAACTATCGTAGATCACACTCCTCAGCCTTCCCGGTAAGGTCTATTCATGTGTAATGGAGAGGAGGAACCTCTGATCCAGGACGAACAGTGTGGTTTTCGTCCTGGTCGTGGAACGGTAGACCAGCTCTATACTCTCGGCAGGGTCCTTGAGTGTGCATGGGAGTTTGCCCAACCAGTCTACATAAGTTTTGTGGACTTGGAGAAGACATTCGACCTTGGCCCCCGGTAAATCCTGTGGGGAGTGCTCAGAGAGTATGGAGTATCGGCATGTCTGATTGTGGCGGGTGTCTCCCTGTATGATCAGTGTCAGAGCTTGGTCCGCATTGCCGGCAGTATGTCGGACCCCTTTCCAGTGAGGGTTGGACTCCGCCAAGGCTGCCCTTTGTCACCGATTCTGTTCATAACTTTAATGGACAGAATATCTAGGCGCAGTCATGGCGTTGAGGATCCCCTCAACGCCATGACTGCGCCTGGTTTGGTGGCTGCAGGATTAGGTCTCTGCTTTTTGCAGATGATGTGGTCCTGATGGCTTCAACTGGCCAAGATCTTCAGCTTTCATTGGATCGGTTCGCAGTGAAGCGACTGGGATGAGAATCAGCACCTCCAAGTCCGAGTCCATGGTTCTCGCCCGGGAAAGGGTGGAGTGCCATCTCGAGGTTGGGAAAGAGATCTTGCCCCAAGTGAAGGAGTTCAAGTACCTAGGAGTCTTGTTCACGAGTGAGGATAGAGTGGATTGTGAGATCTACAGGCGGATCGGTGCGGCGTCTTCAGTAATGAGGACGCTATATCGATCCGTTGTGGTGAAGAAGGAGCTGAGCCAGAAGGAAAAGCTTTCAATTTACCGGTCGATCAACGTTCCCATCCTCACCATGGTCATGAGCTTTGGGTTATGACCGAAAGGACAAGGTCACGGGTACAAGCGGCCGCAATGAGTTTCCTCCGCCGGGTGGTGGGTCTCTCCCTTAGAGATAGGGTGAGAAGCTCTGTCATCTGGGAGGAACTCAGTGTAAAGCCTCTGCTCCTCCACATTGAGAGGAGCCAGATGAGGTGGTTCGGGCATCTGCTCAGGATGCCACCCGAACGCCTCCCTAGGTCCGAACGGCAGGAGGCCATGGGGAAGACCTAGGATACATTGGAAAGACTATGGCCTGGGAACGCCTCGGGATCCCCCGAGAAGAGCTGGACGAAGTGGCTGGGGAGAGGGAAGTCTGGGCTCTCTGCTTAGGCTGCTGCCCCCGCAACCCGACCTCGGATAAGCGGAAGAAAAGGGATGGATTTAGTATGACAGTTATACTGTCATATTGAGTGTGACAGTATACTGTCATAAAACCCAATTTTTGTATTTGTAAACCTGATTCTAGTAAAACTCACATCTATACAATATTACAGGCAATTTTGGACATAATGCACGTTTGGTTTTGGAGTTATGTTTATATAACTTTAATATATAGTATGACATCTATACTGTTATAATGAGTAAAAAAACTAACTTGTGTCTGTCATAAAACTCAATTTTTGTATTTGCAAACCTTACAAAAACAAATGATTCTAGTAAAACTCACATGGATTCAATATTACAGGCATTTTTAGACATTTTGCATGTTTGGTTTAGGAATTATGTTGGAATACATTTGTATTGCTTTTTTTCACATTATCTCAACATTTTAAGAACTTACTGTCATATTGAGTAAAAAAAACTTTTTGTGTTTGCAAGCCTTAAAAAAACAACCGATTCTAGTAAAACTCACATTGATACAATATTACAGGCATGTTTAGACATCTTGCATGTTTGGTTTTGGAGTTATGTTTATATAACCTGCTTTCTGAGCCGCCACCTTTGTGGTTTGCGTGTCCCACTGATCCTAGGAGCTATGTTGTCCGGGGGCTTCTATGCCCCCTGGTAGGGTCCCCCAAGACAAACAGGTCCTAGGTGAGGATTCAGACAAAGAGCAGCTCAAAGACCTTTATGAAAAGTACAAATCGAGGACCTAGATATTTTCTCGCCCGGACGCGGGTCACCTTGGCTCCCCTGTGGAGCCAGGCCCAGAGGTGGGGCACGATGGCGAGCGACTGGTGCCCATGGGGCCCAGCTCGAAGAGGCAACGTGGGTCCCCCCTGCAATAGGCTCACCACTCATGGGCTGGGTCATAGAGGTCGGGTGCAGTGTTAGCTGGGCGGAAGCCGAAGGCAGGGCACTTGGCGGTCCGATTATCGGCTACATAAGCTCGCTCTTGGGACGTGGAACGTCACCTCGCGAGGTGGAGAAGTTCCCGGCTAGATAAAGCTGGACTCACTTCGACGCACAGCAAGGGCTCTGGAACCTGTTCTCTCAAGAGAGGTTGGACTCTCTTCCACTCTGGCGTTGCAAGTAATGAGAGGCTGGGTTGGCAATTCTTGTTGCCCCCCGGCTCAAAGCCTGCACGTTGGACTTAACCCAGAAGACGAGATGGTAGCTTCCCTCCGCTTTCGGGTTGGGTGACGGGTCCTGACTGTTGTTGGTGTTTACGCACCAAACAGCAGCTCAGAGTACCCACTCTTTTTGGATTCCCTTGAGAGTGCTCCCTCGGGTGATTCCTTTGTTCTGCTGGGGGTCTTCAACGCTCATGTTGGCAACGACTTTGAAACCTGGAGAGTCGTGATTGGGAAAAATGGCCACCCGGATCTGAACCCAAGTGGTGCTTTGTTATTGGACTTTTGTGCTCGTCACGGATTGTCCATAACAAACACAATGTTCAAACATAAGGGTGTCCATATGTGCACTTGGCACCAGGACACCCTCGGCCGCAGTTCCATTATTGACTTTGTAGTTGGGTCATGGGATTTGCGGCCTCATGTTTTGGACACTCGGGTGAAGAGAGGGGCGAGCTTTCTACCGATCACCACCTGGTGAGCTGGCTCCGATGGTGGGGTAGGATCCCGGACAGACCTGGCAGGCCCAAACGCATTGTGAGAGTCTTTTGGGAATGCCTAGCAGAGTCTCCTGTCAGAGAGAGTTTCCTTTTCTACCTCCGGAGGAACTTTGATCATGTCACAAAGGAGGTGCTGGACATTGAGTCTGAATGGATCATGTTCCGTGCCTCTCTTGTCAAGCCAGCTGATTGGAGCTGTGGCCGCAAGGTGTTTGGTGCCTGTCGTGGCGGTAATCCTAGAACCCGCTGGTGGCCACCAGCAGTGCGGGATGCCGTCAAGCTGAAGAAAGAGCTTATCTGGTCCTTTTGGCTCATGGGACTCCAGAGGCAGCGGGCATACTGACAGGCCAAGCAGTGCCTGGGGAATCTGTGGTGGGCTCTCCTATTTCTGGGGCTGAGGTTGCCAAGGTAGTTAAAAAGCTCCTCGGTGGCAAGGCCCCGGGGGTGGATGAGCTCCGTCCGGAGTTCCTTAAGGCTCTGGATGCTGTGGGGCTGTTTTAGTTGACAAGACTCTGCAACACCGCATGGACATCAGGGGCGGTACCTCTGGATTGTCAGACCGGGGTGGTGGTTCCTCTCTTTAAGAAGGGGAACCGGAGGGTGTGTTCCAACTATCGTAGATCACACTCCTCAGCCTTCCCGGTAAGGTCTATTCATGTGTACTGGAGAGGAGGAACTTCGGATCCAGGACGAACAGTGTGGTTTTCGTCCTGGTCGTGGAACGGTAGACCAGCTCTATACTCTCGGCAGGGTCCTTGAGTGTGCATGGGAGTTTGTCCAACCAGTCTACATGTGCTTTGTGGACTTGGAGAAGACATTCGACCGTGGCCACCCCGGGAAGTCCTGTGGGGAGTGCTCAGAGAGTATGGGGTATCGGCATGTTTGATTGTGGCGGGTCGCTCCCTGTATGATCAGTGTCAGAGCTTGGTCCGCATTGCCAGCAGTAAGTCGGACCCCTTTCCAGTGAGGGTCGGACCGGAGTCCAACCCTCGTATTGGCTGCCCTTTGTCACCAAATGTGTTCATAAATTTTATGGACAGAATTTCTAGGCGCAGTCATGGCGTTGAGGGGATCCGGTTTGGTGGCTGCAGGATTAGGTCTCTCCTTTTTGCAGATGATGTGGTCCTTATGGCTTTAACTGGCCAGGATTTTCAGCTCTCATTGGATTGGTTCGCAGCCGAGTGTGAAGCGACTGGGATGAGAATCAGCACCTCCAAGTCCGAGGTTCTCGTCCGGGAAAGGGTGGAGTGCCATTTCGAGGTTGGGCAGGAGATCTTGCCCCAAGTGGATGAGTTCAAGTACCTGGAGTCTTGTTCATGAGTGAGGGAAGAGTGGATCGTGAGATGCACAGGCTGGCGGCCGAAATGAGTTTCCTCCGCCGGGTGGTGGGTCTCTCCCTTAGAGATAGGGTGAGAAGCTCTGTCATCTGGGAGGAACTCAGTGTAAAGCCGCTGCTCCTCCACATTGAGAGGAGCCAGATGAGGTGGTTCGGGCATCTGCTCAGGATGCCACCCGAACGCCTCCCTAGGTCCGAACGGCAGGAGGCCATGGGGAAGACCTAGGATACATTGGAAAGACTATGGCCTGGGAACGCCTCGGGATCCCCCGAGAAGAGCTGGACGAAGTGGCTGGGGAGAGGGAAGTCTGGGCTCTCTGCTTAGGCTGCTGCCCCCGCAACCCGACCTCGGATAAGCGGAAGAAAATGGATGGATTTAGTATGACAGTTATACTGTCATATTGAGTGTGACAGTATACTGTCATAAAACCCAATTTTTGTATTTGTAAACCTGATTCTAGTAAAACTCACATCTATACAATATTACAGGCAATTTTGGACATAATGCACGTTTGGTTTTGGAGTTATGTTTATATAACTTTAATATATAGTATGACATCTATACTGTTATAATGAGTAAAAAAACTAACTTGTGTCTGTCATAAAACTCAATTTTTGTATTTGCAAACCTTACAAAAACAAATGATTCTAGTAAAACTCACATGGATTCAATATTACAGGCATTTTTAGACATTTTGCATGTTTGGTTTAGGAATTATGTTGGAATACATTTGTATTGCTTTTTTTCACATTATCTCAACATTTTAAGAACTTACTGTCATATTGAGTAAAAAAAACTTTTTGTGTTTGCAAGCCTTAAAAAAACAACCGATTCTAGTAAAACTCACATTGATACAATATTACAGGCATGTTTAGACATCTTGCATGTTTGGTTTTGGAGTTATGTTTATATAACCTGCTTTCTGAGCCGCCACCTTTGTGGTTTGCGTGTCCCACTGATCCTAGGAGCTATGTTGTCCGGGGGCTTCTATGCCCCCTGGTAGGGTCCCCCAAGACAAACAGGTCCTAGGTGAGGAATCAGACAAAGAGCAGCTCAAAGACCTTTATGAAAAGTACAAATCGAGGACCTAGATATTTTCTCGCCCGGACGCGGGTCACCTTGGCTCCCCTGTGGAGCCAGGCCCAGAGGTGGGGCACGATGGCGAGCGACTGGTGCCCATTGGGCCCAGCTCGAAGAGGCATCGTGGGTCCCCCCTGCAATAGGCTCACCACTCATGGGCTGGGTCATAGAGGTCGGGTGCAGTGTTAGCTGGGCGGAAGCCGAAGGCAGGGCACTTGGCGGTCCGATTATCGGCTACATAAGCTCGCTCTTGGGACGTGGAACGTCACCTCGTGAGGTGGAGAAGTTCCCGGCTAGATAAAGCTGGACTCACTTCGACGCACAGCAAGGGCTCTGGAACCTGTTCTCTCAAGAGAGGTTGGACTCTCTTCCACTCTGGCGTTGCAAGTAATGAGAGGCTGGGTTGGCAATTCTTGTTGCCCCCCGGCTCAAAGCCTGCACGTTGGACTTAACCCAGAAGACGAGATGGTAGCTTCCCTCCGCTTTCGGGTTGGGTGACGGGTCCTGACTGTTGTTGGTGTTTACGCACCAAACAGCAGCTCAGAGTACCCACTCTTTTTGGATTCCCTTGAGAGTGCTCCCTCGGGTGATTCCTTTGTTCTGCTGGGGGTCTTCAACGCTCATGTTGGCAACGACTTTGAAACCTGGAGAGTCGTGATTGGGAAAAATGGCCACCCGGATCTGAACCCAAGTGGTGCTTTGTTATTGGACTTTTGTGCTTGTCACGGATTGTCCATAACAAACACAATGTTCAAACATAAGGGTGTCCATATGTGCACTTGGCACCAGGACACCCTCGGCCGCAGTTCCATTATTGACTTTGTAGTTGGGTCATGGGATTTGCGGCCTCATGTTTTGGACACTCGGGTGAAGAGAGGGGCGAGCTTTCTACCGATCACCACCTGGTGAGCTGGCTCCGATGGTGGGGTAGGATCCCGGACAGACCTGGCAGGCCCAAACGCATTGTGAGAGTCTTTTGGGAATGCCTAGCAGAGTCTCCTGTCAGAGAGAGTTTCCTTTTCTACCTCCGGAGGAACTTTGAACATGTCACAAAGGAGGTGCTGGACATTGAGTCTGAATGGATCATGTTCCGTGCCTCTCTTGTCAAGCCAGCTGATTGGAGCTGTGGCCGCAAGGTGTTTGGTGCCTGTCGTGGCGGTAATCCTAGAACCCGCTGGTGGCCACCAGCAGTGCGGGATGCCGTCAAGCTGAAGAAAGAGCTTATCTGGTCCTTTTGGCTCATGGGACTCCAGAGGCAGCGGGCATACTGACAGGCCAAGCAGTGCCTGGGGAATCTGTGGTGGGCTCTCCTATTTCTGGGGCTGAGGTTGCCAAGGTAGTTAAAAAGCTCCTCGGTGGCAAGGCCCCGGGGGTGGATGAGCTCCGTCCGGAGTTCCTTAAGGCTCTGGATGCTGTGGGGCTGTTTTAGTTGACAAGACTCTGCAACACCGCATGGACATCAGGGGCGGTACCTCTGGATTGGCAGACCGGGGTGGTGGTTCCTCTCTTTAAGAAGGGGAACCGGAGGGTGTGTTCCAACTATCGTAGATCACACTCCTCAGCCTTCCCGGTAAGGTCTATTCATGTGTACTGGAGAGGAGGAACTTCGGATCCAGGACGAACAGTGTGGTTTTCGTCCTGGTCGTGGAACGGTAGACCAGCTCTATACTCTCGGCAGGGTCCTTGAGTGTGCATGGGAGTTTGTCCAACCAGTCTACATGTGCTTTGTGGACTTGGAGAAGACATTCGACCGTGGCCACCCCGGGAAGTCCTGTGGGGAGTGCTCAGAGAGTATGGGGTATCGGCATGTTTGATTGTGGCGGGTCGCTCCCTGTATGATCAGTGTCAGAGCTTGGTCCGCATTGCCAGCAGTAAGTCGGACCCCTTTCCAGTGAGGGTCGGACCGGAGTCCAACCCTCGTGTTGGCTGCCCTTTGTCACCAAATGTGTTCATAAATTTTATGGACAGAATTTCTAGGCGCAGTCATGGCGTTGAGGGGATCCGGTTTGGTGGCTGCAGGATTAGGTCTCTCCTTTTTGCAGATGATGTGGTCCTTATGGCTTTAACTGGCCAGGATTTTCAGCTCTCATTAGATTGGTTCGCAGCCGAGTGTGAAGCGACTGGGATGAGAATCAGCACCTCCAAGTCCGAGGTTCTCGTCCGGGAAAGGGTGGAGTGCCATTTCGAGGTTGGGCAGGAGATCTTGCCCCAAGTGGATGAGTTCAAGTACCTGGAGTCTTGTTCATGAGTGAGGGAAGAGTGGATCGTGAGATGCACAGGCTGGCGGCCGAAATGAGTTTTCTCCGCTGGGTGGCGGGTCTCTCCCTTACTGTAAGAATTTTCACCGTTTAATTACAGTAACCTACTGGCAGCTAATGGTTCCAGTATAAAACTGTTTTTCTACAGCACACATACTGTGATTTATCACTACAGTTTATTACTGTAAAAAGTATCACAGTACTGTGCTGTATCAAATATGCGCTTCACAGCATAATACTGTCATCTGTTTAGCGGCATTACACTGTTATTTTAGTGTATCTACTGTAATATCCATTAACAGTTAATTACAGTAAAATAATTGTAAGCACTATAGACTGAGCTTTACAGTATAATGCCACTAGAAGTTAATGAGTTGAACTTTTAATTTTTCAAAATCAAAACCCCTGCAAACTGCTGGCATAAATATGACTGGAGAAATGGCCTTGCAAGATTATGTTTTTATTAACCAATTATTTTAAAGTGCATCAAATACATTCAATGTACATTTAGTGCATTCTTCTTATTTTCAGTAAAGCATTTTAACATTTATAACATGTCCACTTAATTTCTAACTGGAGACAAAACACTGAACACGAGTCCAGTGTTTAGTTGTCGGCTACATAAAGCCCCACTCAAAGTCTGTGAGATGTTTTATAAGGGTGGCTACGTGAGGATTTACAGTTGCTGCCTTTTTCTGGACCAGCTTCCCGGTCTTCTTGGACACCACCTTTCCCTGGCTAGCCTTTGTTCCCCTCTCAGGGTTAACGCCAATGAATCGCCTAAAAAAGAGAGAAAGCATATTAGATATTGTGTTGTGATTGAAGATTACTTGCAGTCGATACAGAACCCCCCTCACATTGTTATTTAGGAATATGCACTGCACAAATATTAATATCAATTTTAGGATATATGTGAGCCTATACCATAACCACAGCTGTAGATGAGTGAATGCTCTAAAACCCATTAAGACAAATTCAGAGAGGAAGACAATGCTAAAGCCTCCCCAATCCCTCTCTCTATTTATGTTTTCTCTCCATCTACGGGACCGTGTATTTACGCTGATGTTTCCTGCTTTCACCCATTTAACATATCGTTACCTGCTCATTACCTATCTTCTCTGCATCCTGGGGTCACACTGGTGCTTCTTGCCTTTACCCATTCAACATATCTTTACCTGCACATTACCTACCTTCTCTGCATAGTGTGGTCACACTGGTGCTTTCTACCTTTACCCATTCAAAATATCTTTACCTGCACATTACCTACCTTCTCTGTATCCTGGAGTCAAGCTGGTGTTTCCTGCCTTTACTCATTCAACATATCTTTACCTGCACATTACCTACCTTCTCTGTATCCTGGTGTCTAGCTGGTGTTTCCTGCCTTCACCCATTCAACATATCTTTACCTGCACATTACCTACCTTCCCTGCATCCTTGGGTCACACTGGTGCTTCTTTCTTTCACCATACAACATATCTTCACCTGCACATACCTACCTTGTCTGCATGGCCTCGACCACACCTGCGCTTCCTTCTTTCACCCATTCAACATACCTTCACCCGCACATTACCTACCTTCCCTGCATAGTGGGGTCACACCGGTGCTTCCTGTCTTTACCCATTCAACATATCTTCACCCGCACATTACCTACTTGCTCTGCATTCTCGGGTCAAGCTGGTGCTTCCTGCCATCATCCAGTCAACATATCTTTACCTGCAAATTACCTACTTTTTCTGCATCCTGGGGTCAAACAGGTGCTTCCTTCTTTGACCCAGTCAACATATCTTTACCTGCACATTACCTACCTTCTCTGTATCCTAAAGTCAAACTGGTGCTTCGGTCCCTAATAAGAAGGTCCACAAAGGAACAGAAGAGTCATTGATTTAAGGCACCAAATTGGGGAAATGACAAGTCAAATTCCTGAACAGAGGTGAGAAATATAAAATAAAATATCCTAACAGTATTTTAACAGTATCAAGAGGATTTACCTTTGAACAAATTCCAATGTCCGAGGACTTTCCTCTGGGTATTCCAAGTTGAACACATAGTAGGTGGCAAGAAGGGCAGCAAGCCCTGAGATTAAGCTAGGTTGGACGCCTTTGCAGATGACATCACCTTCCATGCTGATCATCCAACGTTTTATTGTGACTTTGTCACCAGCAACTGGTACAGTCAAGAAATGCAGTTTATGTTCCTAAACAGTATCCAATATGGGTAGCATTTTAAAAGTATTTGGAATGGCCACCTCACTCGCTCTCTCTTTACTCTGTTTACATCTAGTCTCCTAAGGCAGTGGTTCTCAAATGGGGGTACGCGTACTCCTGGGGGTACTTGAAGGTATGCCAAGGGGTACGTGAGATTTTTTTTAAATATTCTAAAAATAGCAACAATTCAAAAATCCTTCATAAATATATTTATTGAATAATACTTCGACAAAATATGAATGTAAGTTCATAAACTGAACAACTAATCAAGTAGGCTATTCCATTCATTACCATAAAGCCAGAGTTTCCCCCATGCCATGATGGTTTGACCCTACCTGGCGGTGCCACACGGCACCAACTGTCAATCAACTATCCATGTAGAAAACAATGGAGGCTTGGTTAAAGCGTAGTGGACATGTTCCATAAATATTGATGTTAAAGATTTCTTTTTTTGTGAAGAAATGTTGAGAATGAAGTTCATGAATCCAGATGGATCTCTATTGCAATCCCCAAAGAGGGCACTTTAAGTTGATTACTTCTATGTGTAAAAATATTTATTTATAATTGAATCACTTGTTTATTTTTCAACAAGTTTTTAGTTATTTTTATATCTTTTTTTCCAAATAGTTCAAGAAAGACCACAACAAATGAGCAATATTTTGCACTGTTATACAATTTAATGAATCAGAAACTGATGACATAGTGCTGTATTTTACTTCTTTATCTCTTTTTTTCAACCAAAAATGCTTTGCTCTGATTAGGGGGTACTTGAATTAAAAAAATGTTCACAGGGGTACATCACTGAAAAAAGGTTGAGAACCACTGTCCTAAGGCAGTGGTTCTCAACCTTTTTTCAGTGCTGTGAACATTTTTTTAATGCAAGTAGACCTCCATGTCTTCATAACAGGAATATCCTGAATTCTCAAGTTGCATATCACAATAGTCATCATCAGTGTTAATAACACAAGAGCTGCTTGGATTTGCTGTTGAGCAAGTCAAACTTCGTTCAGTGTAGCCGTAGTGCTTCCTTGACACGTGCGATGTGAAAGTAGACTTAACTGTAAATCTTTTTTCACATTGACTGAAGGGGCACGTAACTGTCCTACCTTCGGTAATATGACTTTTCAAATGCAGGAGAAGGGCCCGTATATCATCGCACTTCGCGCTACATGAGACAATATTACAAGGTAAACCTTCTGCGCTATACATATCAGTCTTACTCTTGCCATATTTATGACGACGGCTGTGAGTTTTGAAGGCTGAGAAGTTGGAAAAAACTCTTGTGCATTTAGGGAAAGCACACTTAAACGATGCATTAGGCATACAACTATGACTTCGCATGTGTCTAACATACGCAATTACGTTGCTGCAAGTCGTAGCACATATGTTGCAAGTTATCATCTTTTATGATGACTATGACAAAAAAGAAGAAAACTTAGCTAGCTAGCATGCGGCGGTACATGCGCGTGGTCAACGATAGTGTCTGTGATGCTGACTGTGGCGCTATGTCATTTCGGACTTTATAAATATATATATAAAGTAATTCAAACAGAAAATGACACATCAAGGTACAAGTGACTCTTACCTTGTTATCAAAAACACACGATGCAGTAGGATGGATTTAGCAGGGTCGGCCAGGTGAAATGAAGCTCGGTTGGACGAATTGTGGGCGGACCCAAGAAACAAGTCTGAAAAATACTGAATTACACGTAAACAGAAAATCTAAAATGGCATTGCTGAGACAGGGAAAGAAGCTGAAGGGAACAAATGTGTACATGAATGAGCATCTCACAAAACGCAATGCTGGAATCGCCAAGAAAGCACGCGACTTGAGAAGGCAGGGAAAAATCCAGGGAACTTGGAGCACCAACTGTAAAATCTACATCAAGCTGAATGGAGGTCCAGAAGCAAGAGTAATTGTTGTCCATGACATCAAGGACCTGGACAATTTTTAAAGTTTACACAGCTACCAAAACAACGATGATAATGGACTCTGACAGAAAACAAACACCCAAATTCAACATCGACACTACTATGTTCCAAGGGACGACTAAACAAGAGGACCTACATTCAGGATTGCATTCACCTACACTTATTGAGATTATTGAAACAACATCAAAGATTGTTGAACAAGAAAATATGGAACTAAAAAATTTCTGCAACAAAGATTACAAAAACCAGGATTTGGAAAATGATATAGATCCAGATACACATTTTTTCTCCCACATCAGTAATAATTGTTTTTATTATACAGATGATCAATATAATAGCAACATTACTTGCGATAACAAATTGTCAATTATTCATTTTAATAGCAGAAGCTTGTATGCAAACTACAACAACATTAAGAACTTTTTGGAACACATCAACGAACCATTCAAAGTGATTGCTGTTACAGAAACATGGATTGATGATAAAAAAGGAATAGATTTTGATCTGGAGGGATATGAACTAAACTACATCAACAGAACCAACAACAATGGAGGAGGAGTAGCTGTGTACGTGATGAAGAACCTGAACTACAAAGTGGTAAAAAACATGTCATTTGCTATAGATAATATCTTAGAATGTATAACCATTGAAATATGTCAGGAAAAAAGCAAAAACATCTTCATCAGTTGTATATATAGATCACCTAAGTCAAGTATAGAAACATTTGAAGAATGGATCAAGGCTACTTACATGGATAATGGTGAAAGAATAATGTTCTTATGTGGTGACTTTAATATTGACTTATTGAACCCTAACAAGCAAAAGTCTATTGATGACTTCATTGATACAATGTACAGCATCAGTTTATATCCAAAAATCACAAAGCCAAGTAGAATCACAGCACACTGTGCCACGCTTATTGATAATATTTTTACCAATGAGTTTGACAATAACACTACAAGTGGTCTACTTATTACCGACGTTAGTGATCATCTGCCAGTTTTTACAATATATGATGGACACTACAAGAAGAAAATGGAAGACAAAAGGACATTTCGAAGACTGTGCACAGAGAAGAGGATGACTGCTTTCAAAATTGAGCTACAAAAGCAAGATTGGGACAATGTGTACAATGAAAAAGAGGTTGATGAAGCATATGAACATTTCTTAAACAAGTTCATAATACTTTATGACAAACATTGTCCATGGATACAACTTAGTAATAAACAGAGAAAGAATAACCAACCATGGATGACAAAAGGATTAAAAAATGCTTGTAAGAAGAAGAATACACTGTATAGAGAATTTATAGCACAAAGAACTATAGAGGCAGAAATTAAGTACAAAAAGTATAAAAACAAGTTAACAGAAATACTACCATCATGTAGAAAAGAATATTACAGTGAATTATTGGACAGGAACAAAAATAATATGAGAGCAACATGGGGCATCCTCAATAGCATTATTAAAAATGGCACAAAGAGGGACTACCCTCAATACTTTTTAGACGGAAATAAAAACAATGACAACATAAAGGAAGTAGTTGAAAGCTTCAATAATTATTTTGTAAATATTGGACCAAAATTGGAAGAAAGGATTCCAGACCCAGTTCCAATTGAGGACTATAATGATACCATAGAGCGAAATCCCAACTCCATGTTCCTCAGTAATGTGACACAGGAGGAAATAGTTATAATCGTGAAAAACTGTAAATCTAAGACTTCAACTGATTGTAATGGAATTGATATGGACACGATAAAAAAGGTTATAGAAGAGATCTCAGGACCATTAATGTATATTAGTAACCTATCATTTCAAACAGGTACATTCCCAAACAAAATGAAAATAGCTAAAGTTGCACCAATTTATAAGACTGGAGATAAACATCAATTTACAAATTATAGACCTGTTTCTTTACTTCCACAATTTTCTAAAATCATTGAAAAACTGTTTAATAACAGATTAGAGAGTTTCATAAATAAAAATAGAATACTCGAAGAGAACCAATATGGATACAGAGCTAATGTCTCAACTTCAATGGCTTTAATTGAAATTACAGAAGAAATTACCAATGCAATAGACAGTAAAAAATGTGCAGCAGCAGTTTTTATGGATCTAACTAAAGCATTTGACACAATTAATCACAATATTTTAATCAAAAAACTAGAACGATATGGCATCAGAGGGTTAGTCTTAAACTGGATAAGAAGTTATCTAACGAACAGGAAACAATACGTGAAGCTAGGCGAACACACGTCTACAACACTAAATATATCCTGTGGTGTACCTCAGGGATCAATATTAGGACCTAAATTATTCAATCTCTATATAAATGACATTTGTAAAGTTACAAAAGATTTAAAGTTAGTATTATTTGCGGATGATACAACAGCGTTTTGTTCAGGAGAGAACACACAGGAGAAAATACAAATAATAGCAGAAGAAATTAACAAATTAAAAAGATGGTTTGACAAAAACAGACTATCGTTGAATCTTAGTAAAACTAAAATAATGCTATTTGGTAATAGTAGAAGAGAAAGTCAAACACAAATACAAATAGACGGAATAGAAATTGAAAGAGTAAATGAAACCAAATTTCTAGGTATAATGATTGATGATAAATTGAACTGGAAATCTCACGTAAAAAATATACAACATAAAGTAGCAAGAAACACGTCAATAATGAATAAAGCAAAACATGTTCTAGACAAAAAATCACTTCATAGTCTATACTGCTCACTAGTGTTACCATATCTGAGCTACTGTGTAGAAATATGGGGAAATAATTACAAAAGTACACTTCATTCATTAACGGTGTTACAAAAAAGATCAGTTAGAATAATACATAATGTTGGATATAGAGAACATACAAATCCTTTATTTATTGAATCAAAGATACTGAAATTCCACGACATAGTGAATTTGCAAACAGCTAAAATTATGCACAAAGCAAACTATAACCTGCTACCCAAGAATATACAACAATTCTTCTCAACAAAAGAGGAGAAATATAATCTTAGAGAAAAATGTAATTTAAAACATTTGTACGCACGTACAACACTTAAGACCTTCAGTATATCAGTATGTGGAATTAAATTATGGAATGGATTAAGCAAAGCAATCAAACAATGTACTAATATGATCCACTTCAAGAAACTCTTCAAACTTAAAGTGTTTACAAAGTACAAAGAAGAAGAACCATGACAAACATTTTCAATTTATTTCATCCATTCATTCATTCATTCTTAAAGTAATCTTACTTATCTCATCATATGAAATATGACTTTCTTCACCAATTATTATTATTAAATTCTTACTATTATTTATTTATTTATTTTTATTGTGATTACATATGGAGTTTATTGTGAAAAAATTGAGAACAGGAAGTGAATAAAAAAAGTTTCAGCAACTGTTATGTAAAGAAAAGGGGTAGGATTAAATAAGCTCTGCTTCTTCCTACTCCTTTTCGAACATGTTGAAAAGAGAAACTGGAAATTGTGATGTATCATGTTGTATGCTTGCATGTTCGAAATAAACTCAAACTCAACTCAACACTGTAGGTTTTACAGTAACTTACTGCTGGTCGATATTTTTTGAAAAATGCAACAAAATTTACAGTACTTAACTGCATTTAAGAAGAACATGATAGGTTGATTGGCAACACTAAATTGGCCCTAGTGTGTGAATGTGAGTGTGAATGTTGTCTGTCTATCTGTGTTGGCCCTGCGATGAGGTGGCGACTTGTCCAGGGTGTACCCCGCCTTCCGCCCGATTGTAGCTGAGATAGGCTCCAGCGACCCCGAAGGGAATAAGCGGTAGAAAATGGATGGATGGATGGAGTATATAACTGTAATTTTATTTTTTATTTTTACAGTAATTTTTTACAGTGAAGGTCATGGGTGTCAAACTCTGGCCCGTGGGCCAAATTTGGCCCAACGTGTAATTTGACTTGGCCCTTGAGGCAATATCAAATTAACACTAAAGCTGGACCGGCGATTATACATTGCGGCAGTGCCGCGGTAACACCGCATTCACCGCTACTTCTAATACTTGCCAAGACAAAAGTGACTCCAGCACTCCTCCCGAATTTTTTTTTCTTTTTTTCAGCTAGTCAAACGAGTGCCGGCCCAGTTTCATGTGAGTGCAGCTTCTGCACCCACACACAATTGAATGCAACGCATACTTCATCAACAGCGATACAGGTTACACTGACGGTAGCCAAATAAAAAACTTTAACACTTTTAGAAATATACGCCACACTGTGAATCCACACCAAACAAGAATGACAAACACATTTCGGGAGAACATCCGCACCGTAACACAACATAAACACAACACAACAAATACCCAGAACCCTTTGTAGCACTAAATCTTCCGGGACGCTACAAGGTGTGTGTGTGTGTTGGGGGGGGGGGGGGGGGTTTGGTGGTAGCGGGGGTGTATTTTGTAGCGTCCCGAAAGAGTTAGTGCTGCAAAAGATTCTGGGTATTTGTTCTTTTGTGTTCATGTTATGTTACGGTGCGGATGTTCTCCCGAAAAGTGTTTTTTATTTTTGTTTGGTGTGGGTTCACAATGTGGCGTATATTTCTAACAGTGTTAAAGTTTTTTATACTGGCACCCTCAGTGTAACCTGTATCGCTGTTGATGAAGTATGCGTTGCATTCATTTGTGTATGCATGCTGAAGCTGCACATATCTTGTGACTGGGTGTGAATGATGTTAGAATTGGGTGTACGAGATATGACTGTTGAACACCTTCGAAAGTTACCTCAGCTCAAAGCCTGAGCCCCGACATTAAAGAACTAGCATCTAAAAAAAGATGCCAGGTATCTGGCTTGGGCGCATCAAATTAGATCAGTGTGTTGCAAACTGAGCAGTTTAAAGTCCTGAATGGTTGTTTTATTCATTGTTATTTTATTTTCAAATTTATTAGCCTGTGGAAAAAGTTAATGTTGATATTTACCTCAGAAGGCTGCAAATAGAAAAGAGGCATTCAATGTTTATTTAAATTGTATTTGATATGCAATTTATATTTTTTAATTATTATTATTATTATTTGAAACTCCATTTTGCATGTCACTATAAAGTTATATAAGCCTTGCTTGTTCAATATTCAATGCAAAACTTGTTTGGGTCCCTATTAAAAGGTTAATTTGTTCAACCTTGGCCCGCGGCTTTGTTCAGTTTTAAACTTTGGCCCACTCTGTATTTGAGTTTGACACCCCTGGTGAAGGTGAATCTCTGTCATCCTGGAGGCCACGGGGAAGACCCAGGACACATTGGGAACACTATGTCTCCCGGCTGGCCTGGGAACGCCTCGGGATCCCCTGACAAAAGGTCCTAGGTGAGGGATCAGACAAAGAGCAGCTCAAAGACCTTTATGAAAAGTACAAATCGAGGACCTAGATTTTTTCTCGCCCAGGCGCAGGTCACCGTGGCTCCCCTGTGGAGCCAGGCGCAGAGGTGGGGCACGATGGCGAGCGACTGGTGGCCGGGCCTGTCTCCATGGGGCCCTGCCGGGCTCAGCTCGAAGAGGCAACGTGGGTCAACCCTCCAATGGGCTCACCACTCATGGGCCCATTGAGGTCATAGAGGTCGGATGCAGTGTGAACTGGGCGGTAGCCGAAGGCAGGGCACTTGGCGGTCCGATTATCGGCTACATAAGCTCGCTCTTGGGACGTGCAACGTCACCTCGCTGGGAGGGAAAGAGCCTGAGCTGGTGCGCGAGGTGAAGAAGTTCCGGCTAGATATAGTTGGACTCACTTCGACGCACAGCAAGGGCTCTGGAACCTGTTCTCTCAAGAGGGGCTGGACTCTCTTCCACTCTGGCGTTGCAAGCAATGAGAGGCTGGGGTGGCAATTGTTGTTGCTCAAAGCCTGCACGTTGGACTTTAACCCAGTAGCCGAGATGGTAGCTTCCCTCCGCCTTCGGGTTGGGTGACGGGTCCTGACTGTTGTTTGTGTTTACGCACCAAACAGCAGCTCAGAGTACCCACTCTTTTTGGATTCCCTTGAGGGAGTACTGGAGAGTGCTCCCTCGGGTGATTCCCTTGTTCTGTTGGGGGACTTCAATGCTCATGTTGGCAAGGACAGTGAAACCTGGAGAGTCGTGATTGGGAAAAATGGCCACCCGGATCTGAACCCAAGTGGTGCTTTGTTATTGGACTTTTGTGCTCGTCACGGATTGTCCATAACAAACACAATGTTCAAACATAAGGAAGAACTTTGAACATGTCACGAGGGAGGTGCTGGACATTGAGTCTGAGTGGACCATGTTCCGTGCCTCTCTTGTCGAGCCTGCTGATTGGAGCTGTGGCCGCAAGGTGTTTGGTGCCTGTCGTGGCGGTAATCCTAGAACTCGCTGGTGGCCACCAGCAGTGAGGGATGCCGTCAAGCTGAAGAAAGAGCCTATCGGGTCCTTTTGGCTCATGGGACTCCAGAGGCAGCGGGCATACCGACAGGCCAAGCAGTGCCTGGGGAATCTGTGGTGGACTCTCCTATTTCTGGGGCTTAGGTTGCCTAGGTAGTTAAAAAGCTCCTCTGTGGCAAGGCCCCGGTGGTGGATGAGTTCCTTAAGGCTCTGGATACTGTGGGGCTGTCTTGGTTGACAAGACTCTGCAACATCGCGTGAACATTGGGGGCGGTACCTCTGGATTGGCAGACCGGGGTGGTGGTTCCTCTCTTTAAGAAGGGGAACCGGAGGGTGTGTTCCAACTATCGTGAAACACACTCCTCAGCCTTCCCGGTAAGGTCTATTCATGTGTACTGGAGAGGAGGAAACTCGGATCCAGGACGAACAGTGTGGTTTTCGTCCTGGTCGTGGAACGGTAGACCAGGTCTATACTCTCGGCAGGGTCCTTGAGTGTGAAGCGACTGGGATGAGAATCAGCACCTCCAAGTCCAAGTCCATGGTTCTCGCGCAGGAAAGGGTCGAGTGCCATCTCCAGGTTGGGGAGGAGATCTTGCCCCAAGTGGAGGAGTTCAAGTACCTAGGAGTCTTGTTCACGAGTGAGGATAGAGTGGATCGAGAGATCCACAGGCGGATTGGTGCGGCGTCTTCAGTATTGAGGACGCTATATCGATCCGTTGTGGTGAAGAAGGAGCTGAGAAAAGCTCTCAATTTACCGTCGATCTACGTTCCCAGCTTTGGGTTATGACCGAAAGGACAAGCGGCCGAAATGTGTTTCCTCTGCCGGGTGGTGGGTCTCTCCCTTAGAGACAGGGTGAGAAGCTCTGTCATCCGGGAGGAACTCAAAGTAAAGCCGCTGCTCCTCCACATTGAGAGGAGCCATGAAGTGGTTCGGGCATCTGCTCAGGATGCCACCCGAACGCCTCTAGGGAGGTGTGGCAGGAGGCCACGGGGAAGACCTAGGACACATTGGAAAGACTATGTCCCCGGCTGGCCTGGGAACGCCTCGGAATACCCCGAGAAGAGCTGGACGAAGTGGCTGGGGAGAGGGAAGTCTGGGATTTTCTGCTCAGGCTACTGCCTGACCTCGGATAAGCGGAAGAAAATGGATGGATTTAGAATGACAGTTATACTGTCAGATTGAGTACAAAAACTAACTAAACCTTACACAATATAATGTTTCTAGTAAAACTCACAAAGATACATATCTCCAGGCATTATTAGCCATTTTGCATGTGTTGTTTAGGAGTTATGTTTAAATAAATAACTGCCAGATTGAGTGTGACAGTAAACTGTCATAGTGAGTAAAACCCTTATTTTGTATTTGCAAACCTTACAAAAACAACTATATCTAGTTAAACTCACACAGATACAATATTACAGGCATTTTTAGACATAATGCATGTTTGGTTTTAGAGTAATGTTTATATAACTTTCATATTTAGTATGACAGCTGTACTGTCATATTGAATAAAAAAAAAAACTAACTTGTGTCTTTGCAAACCATACAAAATACCATTTTTCTAGTAAAACTAACTAGATACATGCTCCAGGCATTATTAGCCATTTTGCATGTGTTGTTTGAGTTATGTTTAAAAAACTGTCATATTGAGTGTGACAGTATACTGTCATAAAACCCAATTTTTGTATTTGCAACCCTGATTCTAGTAAAACTCACATATATACAATATTACAGGCAGTTTTGGACATAATGCATGTTTGGTTTTGGAGTTATGTTTATATAACTTTCATATATAGTATGACAGCTAAACTGTTATATTGAGTAAAAAAACTAACTTGTGTTTGTCATAAAACCCAATTTTTGTATTAGCAAACCATACAAATGATTCAAATAAAACTCACATGGATTCAATATTACAGGCATTTTCAGACATTTTGCATGTTTGGTTTAGGAATTATGTTGTGATACATTTGTATTGCTTTTTTCACATTATCTCAGGATTTTTAGAACATTACTGTCATATTGAGTAAAAAAATAATTTTTGTGTTTGCAAGCCTTAAAAAAAGCATATGTGTATGCATTATTAGCCATTTTTCAGGTGTGGTTTAGGAGTTATGTTTAAATAACTGTCATATTGAGTGTGGCGTTATACTGTCATAGTGAGTTAAAAAAAACTAACTTGTGTCTTTGCAAACCTTACAAAAGAAAATGTTTCTAGCAACACTCACAAAGATAATTTTTTTCACGCTATTAGACATGTTTCATGTGTATTTAGGAGTTATAATTAAATAACTTTCATATTGAGTGTTAAAGTTATAATGTCATTATGTGTAAAACCTAATTTTTGTATTTGCAAACCTTACAAAAACAATTGATTCTAGTAAAACTTATATAGATTCAATATTACAGGCATTTTTAGACAATTTACATGTTTGGTTTAAAAGTTGTGTTTGAATACATTTGTATTGCTTTTTTCGCATTATCTCAGGATTCTAAGATCATTACTTTCATATTGAGTAAAACACTACTTTTTGTTTTTGCAAACCTTACAAACTCACATGAATACATTATTATAAGCAATTTTAGACATGACACACGTTTGGTTTTGGAGTTATGTTTATATAACTTTTATATTTAGTATGACTGTTATACTGTCATATTGAATAAAAAAAAAACTAGCTTGTGTCTTTCCAAACTTTACAAAATATCATTTTTCTAGTAAATCTAACAAAGATACATGTCTCCAGGCATTATTACCCATTTTGCATGGGTTGTTTAGGAATTATGTTTAAATACATTTTTATTGCTTTTTTCGCATTATCTCAGGATTCTTAGATCATTACTTTCATATTGAGTAAAAAACTACTTTTTGTTTTTGCAAACCTTACAAACTCACATAAATACATTACTACAGGCATTTTTAGACATAACACATGTTTGGTTTTGGAGTTATGTTTATATAACTTTTATATTTAATATGACTGTTATACTGTCATATTGAATTTAAAAAAACTAGCTTGTGTCTTTGCAAACTTTACAAAAGTTCATTTTTCTAGTAAAACTAACAAAGATACATGTCTCCAGGCATTATTACCCATTTTGCATGGGTTGTTTAGGAATTATGTTTCAATAAATTTTTATTGCTTTTTTCGCATTATCTCAGGATTCTTAGATCATTACTTTCATATTGAGGAAAAAACTACTTTTTGTTTTTGCAAACCTTACAAACTCACATGAATACATTATTATAAGCAATTTTAGACATGACACACGTTTGGTTTTGGAGTTATGTTTATATAACTTTTATATTTAGTATGACTGTTAGACTGTCATATTGAATAAAAAAAAAACTAGCTTGTGTCTTTCCAAACTTTACAAAATATCATTTTTCTAGTAAATCTAACAAAGATACATGTCTCCAGGCATTATTACCCATTTTGCATGGGTTGTTTAGGAATTATGTTTAAATACATTTTTATTGCTTTTTTCGCATTATCTCAGGATTCTTAGATCATTACTTTCATATTGAGTAAAAAACTACTTTTTGTTTTTGCAAACCTTACAAACTCACATAAATACATTATTACAGGCATTTTTAGACATAACACATGTTTGGTTTTGGAGTTATGTTTATATAACTTTTATATTTAATATGACTGTTATACTGTCATATTGAATTAAAAAAAACTAGCTTGTGTCTTTGCAAACTTTACAAAAGTTCATTTTTCTAGTAAAACTAACAAAGATACATGTCTCCCTAGGCATTATTAGCCATTTTGCATGGGTTGTTTAGGAATTATGTTTCAATAAATTTTTATTGCTTTTTTCGCATTATCTCAGGATTCTTAGATCATTACTTTCATATTGAGGAAAAAACTACTTTTTGTTTTTGCAAACCTTACAAACTCACATAAATACATTATTATAGGCAATTTTAGACATGACACACGTTTGGTTCTAGAGTTATGTTTATAAAACTTTCATATTTAGTATGACTGTTATACTGTCTTATGGAATAAAAAACACTAGCTTGTGTCTTTGCAAACTTTACAAAATATCATTTTTCTAGTAAAACTAACAAAGATACATGTCTCCAGGCATTATTACCCATTTTGCATGGGTTGTTTAGGAATTATGTTTAAATACATTTTTATTGCTTTTTTCGCATTATCTCAGGATTTTAAGATCATTACTTTCATATTGAGTAAAAAACTACTTTTTGTTTTTGCAAACCTTACAAACTCACATTAATACATTATTATAGGCATTTTTAGTCATGACACATGTTTGGTTTTGGAGTTATGTTTATATAACTTTCATATTTAGTATGACTGTTATACTGTCATATTGAATAAAAAACAACTAGCTTGTGTCTTTGCAAACTTTACAAAATATACCTTTCCTAGTAAAACTAACAAAGATACATGTCTCCAGGCATTATTACCCATTTTGCCTGGGTTGTTTAGGAATTATGTTTGAATACATTTTTATTGCTTTTTTCGCATTATCTCAGGATTTTAAGATCATTACTTTCATATTGAGTAAAAAACTACTTTTTGTTTTTGCAAACCTTACAAACTCACGTTAATACATTATTACAGGCATTTTTAGACATGACACATGTTTGGTTTTGGAGTTATGTTTATATAACTTTCATATTTAGTATGACTGTTATACTGTCATATTGAATAAAAAAAAACTAGCTTGTGTCTTTGCAAACTTTACACAAGATCATTTTTCTAGTAAAACTAACAAAGATACATGTCTCCAGGCATTATCACCCATTTTGCATGTGTTGTTTAGGAATTATGTTTAAAGACATTTTTATTGCTTTTTTCGCATTATCTCAGGATTCTTAGATCATTACTTTCATATTGAGTAAAAACTACTTTTTGTTTTTGCAAACCTTACAAACTCACGTTAATACATTATTACAGGCATTTTTAGACATGACACATGTTTGGTTTTGGAGTTATGTTTATAAACTTTTATATGTAATATGACTGTTATAATGTCATATTGAATAAAAAAAAAACTGGCTTGTGTTTGCAAACTTTACAAAAGATCATTTTTCCAGTAAAACTAAAAAAGATACATGTCTCCAGGCATTATTAGCCATTTTGCATGGGTTGTTTAGGAATTATGTTTAAATACATTTTTATTGCTTTTTTCGCATTATCTCAGGATTCTAAAATCCTTACTTTCATATTGAGGAAAAAACTACTTTTTGTTTTTGCAAACCTTACAAACTCACGTTAATACATTATTACAGGCATTTTTAGACATGACACATGTTTGGTTTTGGAGTTATGTTTATATAACTTTTATATTTAATATGACTGTTATAATGTCATATTGAATAAAAAAAAATGGCTTGTGTCTTTGCAAACTTTACAAAAGATCATTTTTCCAGTAAAACTAAAAAAGATACATGTCTCCAGGTATTATTAGCCATTTTGCATGGGTTGTTTAGGAATTATGTTTAAATACATTTTTATTGCTTTTTTCGCATTATCTCAGGATTCTAAAATCCTTACTTTCATATTGAGGAAAAAACTACTTTTTGTTTTTGCAAACCTTACAAACTCACATAAATACATTATTATAGGCAATTTTAGACATGACACACGTTTGGTTCTGGAGTTATGTTTATATAACTTTCATATTTAGTATGACTGTTATACTGTCTTATTGAATAAAAAAAACTAGCTTGTGTCTTTGCAAACTTTACAAAATATATATTTCCTAGTAAAACTAACAAAGATACATGTCTCCAGGCATTATTACCCATTTTGCCTGGGTTGTTTAGGAGTTATGTTTAAATACATTTTTATTGCTTTTTTCGCATTATCTCAGGATTCTAAGATCATTACTTTCATATTGAGTAAAAAACTACTTTTTGTTTTTGCAAACCTTACAAACTCTCATAAATACATTATTACAGACATTTTTAGACATAACACATGTTTGGTTTTGGAGTTATGTTTATATAACTTTTATATTTAATATGACTGTTATACTGTCATATTGAATTAAAAAAAACTAGCTTGTGTCTTTGCAAACTTTACAAAAGTTCATTTTTCTAGTAAAACTAACAAAGATACATGTCTCCCTAGGCATTATTAGCCATTTTGCATGGGTTGTTTAGGAATTATGTTTCAATAAATTTTTATTGCTTTTTTCGCATTATCTCAGGATTCTTAGATCATTACTTTCATATTGAGGAAAAAACTACTTTTTGTTTTTGCAAACCTTACAAACTCACATAAATACATTATTATAGGCAATTTTAGACATGACACACGTTTGGTTCTAGAGTTATGTTTATAAAACTTTCATATTTAGTATGACTGTTATACTGTCTTATGGAATAAAAAACACTAGCTTGTGTCTTTGCAAACTTTACAAAATATCATTTTTCTAGTAAAACTAACAAAGATACATGTCTCCAGGCATTATTACCCATTTTGCATGGGTTGTTTAGGAATTATGTTTAAATACATTTTTATTGCTTTTTTCGCATTATCTCAGGATTTTAAGATCATTACTTTCATATTGAGTAAAAAACTACTTTTTGTTTTTGCAAACCTTACAAACTCACATTAATACATTATTACAGGCATTTTTAGTCATGACACATGTTTGGTTTTGGAGTTATGTTTATATAACTTTCATATTTAGTATGACTGTTATACTGTCATATTGAATAAAAAACAACTAGCTTGTGTCTTTGCAAACTTTACAAAATATACCTTTCCTAGTAAAACTAACAAAGATACATGTCTCCAGGCATTATTACCCATTTTGCCTGGGTTGTTTAGGAATTATGTTTGAATACATTTTTATTGCTTTTTTCGCATTATCTCAGGATTTTAAGATCATTACTTTCATATTGAGTAAAAAACTACTTTTTGTTTTTGCAAACCTTACAAACTCACGTTAATACATTATTACAGGCATTTTTAGACATGACACATGTTTGGTTTTGGAGTTATGTTTATATAACTTTCATATTTAGTATGACTGTTATACTGTCATATTGAATAAAAAAAAACTAGCTTGTGTCTTTGCAAACTTTACACAAGATCATTTTTCTAGTAAAACTAACAAAGATACATGTCTCCAGGCATTATCACCCATTTTGCATGTGTTGTTTAGGAATTATGTTTAAAGACATTTTTATTGCTTTTTTCGCATTATCTCAGGATTCTTAGATCATTACTTTCATATTGAGTAAAAACTACTTTTTGTTTTTGCAAACCTTACAAACTCACGTTAATACATTATTACAGGCATTTTTAGACATGACACATGTTTGGTTTTGGAGTTATGTTTATAAACTTTTATATGTAATATGACTGTTATAATGTCATATTGAATAAAAAAAAAACTGGCTTGTGTTTGCAAACTTTACAAAAGATCATTTTTCCAGTAAAACTAAAAAAGATACATGTCTCCAGGCATTATTAGCCATTTTGCATGGGTTGTTTAGGAATTATGTTTAAATACATTTTTATTGCTTTTTTCGCATTATCTCAGGATTCTAAAATCCTTACTTTCATATTGAGGAAAAAACTACTTTTTGTTTTTGCAAACCTTACAAACTCACGTTAATACATTATTACAGGCATTTTTAGACATGACACATGTTTGGTTTTGGAGTTATGTTTATATAACTTTTATATTTAATATGACTGTTATAATGTCATATTGAATAAAAAAAAATGGCTTGTGTCTTTGCAAACTTTACAAAAGATCATTTTTCCAGTAAAACTAAAAAAGATACATGTCTCCAGGTATTATTAGCCATTTTGCATGGGTTGTTTAGGAATTATGTTTAAATACATTTTTATTGCTTTTTTCGCATTATCTCAGGATTCTAAAATCCTTACTTTCATATTGAGGAAAAAACTACTTTTTGTTTTTGCAAACCTTACAAACTCACATAAATACATTATTATAGGCAATTTTAGACATGACACACGTTTGGTTCTGGAGTTATGTTTATATAACTTTCATATTTAGTATGACTGTTATACTGTCTTATTGAATAAAAAAAACTAGCTTGTGTCTTTGCAAACTTTACAAAATATATATTTCCTAGTAAAACTAACAAAGATACATGTCTCCAGGCATTATTACCCATTTTGCCTGGGTTGTTTAGGAGTTATGTTTAAATACATTTTTATTGCTTTTTTCGCATTATCTCAGGATTCTAAGATCATTACTTTCATATTGAGTAAAAAACTACTTTTTGTTTTTGCAAACCTTACAAACTCTCATAAATACATTATTACAGACATTTTTAGACATGACACATGTTTGGTTTTGGAGTTATGTTTATATAACTTTTATATTTAGTATGACTGTTATACTGTCATATTGAATAAAAAAAACTAGCTTGTGACTTTGCAAACTTTACAAAAGATAATTTTTCTAGTAAAACTAACAACGATACATGTCTCCAGGCATTATTAGACATTTTGCATGTGTTGTTTAGGAGTTATGTTTAAATACATTTTTATTGCTTTTTTCGCATTATCTCAGGATTCTAAGATCATTACTTTCATATTGAGTAAAAAACTACTTTTTGTTTTTGCAAACCTTACAAACTCACATTAATACATTATTACAGGCATTTTTAGACATGACACATGTTTGGTTTTGGAGTTATGTTTATATAACTTTTATATTTAGTAGGACTGTTATTCTGTCATATTGAATAAAAAAAAAACTCGCTTGTGTCTTTGCAAACTTTACAAAAGATCATTTTTTCCAGTAAAACTAAAAAAGATACATGTTTCCAGGCATTATTAGCCATTTTGCATATATTGTTTAGGAGTAATGTTTAAATACATTTTTATTGCTTTTTTTGCATTATCTCAGGATTTTAAGAACATTACAGTCATATTGAGTAAAAAAACTACTTTTTGTGTTTGCAAGATTTAAAAAAGCATGTGTTTCGAGTAAAACGACCAAGGATGCATTATTTCAGGCATTATTAGCCATTTTTCATGTGTGGTTTGAGTTATGGTTAAATAACTGTCATATACTGTCAGTTATGACATAGTAAGTAAAACCTAATTTATGTATTTGCAAACCTTACAAAATCATTTAAATCTAGTAAAACTCACATGGATTCAATATTACAGACATGTTTAGACATTTTGCATGTTTGGTTTAGGAATTATGTTGGAATCATTTTTATTAATTTGTTCGTATTATCTCAGAATTTTAGAACATTACTGTCATATTGAGTAAAAAAATAATTGTTGTGTTTGCAAGCCTTAAAAAAGCATATGTTTCGAGTAAAACTTATTATTTCAGGCATTGTTAGTCATTTTTCATGTGTAGTTTAAGAGTTATGTTTAAATAACTGTCATATTGTTGTGTCCTTGGGCAGGACACTTCACCCTTGCCCCCGGTGCCGCTCACACCGGTGATTGAATGTTGAATGAATGATAGGTGGTGGTCGGAGGGGCCGTAGGCGCAAATTGGCAGCCACGCTTCTGTCAGACTCCCCCAGGGCAGCTGTGGCTACGAAAGTAGCTTACCACCACCAGGTGTGAATGAATGATGGGTTTTTAACATGTAAAGCGACTTTGGGTACTTAGAAAAGCGCTATATAAATCCCAGGTATTATTATTATTATTATTATATTGAGTGTGGCAGTTATACTGTCATATTGAGTAAAAAAAACTAACCTGTCTTTGCAAACCTTACAAAAGAAAATGTTTCTAGTAACACTCACAAAGATACATTTTTTCACGCATTATTAGACATGTTTCATGTGTGGTTAGGAGTTATAAATAAATAATTGTCATATTGAGTGTTACAGTTTTAATGTCATTATGTGTAAAACCTAATTTTTGTATTTGCAAACCTTACAAAAACAATTGATTCTAGTAAAACTTATATAGATTCAATATTACAGGCATTTTTAGACATTTTACATGTTTGGTTTAAAATTTGTGTTTGAATACATTTGTATTACTTTTTTCGCATTATCTCAGGATTCTAAGAACATTACTTTCATATTGAGTAAAAAACTACTTTTTGTTTTTGCAAACCTTACAAACTCACATAAATACATTATTACAGGCATTTTTAGACATGACACATGTTTGGTTTTGGAGTTATGTTTATATAACTTTCATATTTAGTATGACTGTTATACTGTCATATTGAATAAAAAAAACTAGTTTGTGTCTTTGATATCTTTACAAAAGATCATTTTTTTAAACTAACAACGTTACATGTCTCCCTAGGCATTATTAGCCATTTTGCATGTGTTGTTTAGGAGTTAGGTTTAAATACATTTTTATTGCTTTTTTCCCATTATCTCAGGGTTCTAAGAACTTTAAAGTCAAGTAAAAAACTACTTTTTGTGTTTGCAAAATGTAAAACTCAGTAAAACTCCCAATGATTCATTATTTCAGGCATTATTAGCCATTTTTTTGTGTGGTTTATGAGTTATGTTTAAATAACTGTCATATTGAGTGTGATTTTGTCATTGTGAGTAAAACCTCATTTTTGTATTTGCAAACCTTACAAAAACAACCGATTCTAGGAAAACTCACATTGATACAATATTACAGGCATGTTTAGACATATTGCATGTTTGGTTTTGGAGTTATATTTATATAACCTGCTTTCTGACCCGCCACCTTTGTGGTTTGCGTGTCCCACTGATCCAGGAACTATGTTGTCCGGGGGCTTCTATGGTCTCCCAAGACAAACAGGTCCTAGGTGAGGGATCAGACAAAGAGCAGCTCAAAGACCTTTATTAAAAGTACAATTGAGGACCTAGATTTTTTCTCGCCCAGACGCAGGTCACCTCTGGGCCTGTGGAGCCAGGCCCAGAGGTGTGGCACGATGGCGATTGACGGGCCTGTCCCCATGGGGCCCAGCCGTGCTCAGCTCGAAGAGGCAACGTGGATCCCCCCTCCAGGGCTCACCACTCATGGGCTGGGTCATAGAGGGTGCAGTGTGAGCTGGGCGGAAGCCGAAGGCAGGGCACTTGGTGGTCCGATTATCGGCTACATAAGCTCGCTCTTGGGACATGGAACGTCACCTCGCTGGGAGGGAAGGAGCCTGAGCTGGTGCATGAGGTGGAGACGTTCCCGGCTAGATATAGTTGGACTCACAGCAAGGGCTCTGGAACCTGTTCTCTCAGAGGGGCTGGACTGAGCTGAACTTTCATTACTTGCAACGCCAGAGTGGAAGAGATTCCACACTGGCGTTGCAACTAATGAGAGGCTGGGGTGGCAATTCTTGTTGCCCCCCGGCTCAAAGCCTGCACGTTGGACTTTAAACCCAATAGACGAGATGGTAGCTTCCTTCAGCCTTCGGGTTGGGTGACGGGTCCTGACTGTTGTTTGTGTTTACACACCAAACAGCAGCTCAGAGTACCAACTCTTTTTGGATTCCCTTGAGGGAGTACTGGAGAGTGCTCCCTCGGGTGATTCCCTTGTTCTGCTGGTGGACTTCAACGCTATGTTGGCAACGACAGTGAAACCTGGAGAGTCGTGATTGGGAAAAATGGCCACCCGGATCTGAACCCAAGTGGTGCTTTGTTATTGGACTTTTGTGCTTGTCACGGATTGTCCATAACAAACACAATGTTCAAACATAAGGGTGTCCATATGTGCACTTGGCACAAGGACACCCTCGGCCGCATGATTGACTTTGTAGTTGTGTCATGGGATTTGCGGCCTCATGTTTTGGACACTCTGTGAAGAGAGGGGCAGAGCTTTCCACCAACCACCACCTGGTGGTGAGCTGGCTCCGATGGTAGGGGAGGATGCCGGGCAGACCTGGCAGGCCCGAACGCATTGTAAGGGTCTGCTGGGAACACCTAGCAGAGTCCCCTGAAGAACTTTGAACATGTCCGGAAGAACTTTGAACATGTCACGAGGGAGGTGCTGGACATTGAGTCTGAGTGGACCATGTTCCGTTCCTCTCTTGTTGAGCCAGCTGATTGAAGCTGTGGCCGCAAGGTGTTTGGTGCCTGTCGTGGCGGTAATCCACCAGCAGTGAGGGATGCTGTCAAGCTGAAGAAAGAGCCACCGGGTCCTTTTGGCTCATGGGACTCCAGAGGCAGTGGGCATACCGACAGGCCAAGCGAGACCTCCTCAGTCCCACCAACACATCTTCCTATGAGGAAACAGTGCCTGGGAAGTCTGTGGTGGGCTCTCCTATTTCTGGGGCTGAGGTTGCCAAGGTAGTTAAAAAGCTCCTCGGTGGCAAGGCCCCGGGGGTATGAGCTCCGTCCGGAGTTCCTTAAGGCTCTGGATGCTGTGGGGCAGTCTTGGTTGACAAGACTTTGCAACATTGCGTCTACATCGGGGGCGGGACCTCTGGATTGGCAGACCGGGGTGGTGGTTCCTCTCTTTAAGAAGGGGAACCGGTGAGGGTGTGTTCCAACTATCGTAGATCACACTCCTCAGCCTTCCCGGTAAGGTCTATTCATGTGTAATGGAGAGGAGGAACCTCTGATCCAGGACGAACAGTGTGGTTTTCGTCCTGGTCGTGGAACGGTAGACCAGCTCTATACTCTCGGCAGGGTCCTTGAGTGTGCATGGGAGTTTGCCCAACCAGTCTACATAAGTTTTGTGGACTTGGAGAAGACATTCGACCTTGGCCCCCGGTAAATCCTGTGGGGAGTGCTCAGAGAGTATGGAGTATCGGCATGTCTGATTGTGGCGGGTGTCTCCCTGTATGATCAGTGTCAGAGCTTGGTCCGCATTGCCGGCAGTATGTCGGACCCCTTTCCAGTGAGGGTTGGACTCCGCCAAGGCTGCCCTTTGTCACCGATTCTGTTCATAACTTTAATGGACAGAATATCTAGGCGCAGTCATGGCTTTGAGGATCCCCTCAACGCCATGACTGCGCCTGGTTTGGTGGCTGCAGGATTAGGTCTCTGCTTTTTGCAGATGATGTGGTCCTGATGGCTTCAACTGGCCAAGATCTTCAGCTTTCATTGGATCGGTTCGCAGTGAAGCGACTGGGATGAGAATCAGCACCTCCAAGTCCGAGTCCATGGTTCTCGCCCGTGAAAGGGTGGAGTGCCATCTCGAGGTTGGGAAAGAGATCTTGCCCCAAGTGAAGGAGTTCAAGTACCTAGGAGTCTTGTTCACAAGTGAGGATAGAGTGGATTGTGAGATCTACAGGCGGATCGGTGCGGCGTCTTCAGTAATGAGGACGCTATATCGATCCGTTGTGGTGAAGAAGGAGCTGAGCCAGAAGGAAAAGCTTTCAATTTACCGGTCGATCAACGTTCCCATCCTCACCATGGTCATGAGCTTTGGGTTATGACCGAAAGGACAAGGTCACGGGTACAAGCGGCCGCAATGAGTTTCCTCCGCCGGGTGGTGGGTCTCTCCCTTAGAGATAGGGTGAGAAGCTCTGTCATCTGGGAGGAACTCAGTGTAAAGCCTCTGCTCCTCCACATTGAGAGGAGCCAGATGAGGTGGTTCGGGCATCTGCTCAGGATGCCACCCGAACGCCTCCCTAGGTCCGAACGGCAGGAGGCCATGGGGAAGACCTAGGATACATTGGAAAGACTATGGCCTGGGAACGCCTCGGGATCCCCCGAGAAGAGCTGGACGAAGTGGCTGGGGAGAGGGAAGTCTGGGCTCTCTGCTTAGGCTGCTGCCCCCGCAACCCGACCTCGGATAAGCGGAAGAAAAGGGATGGATTTAGTATGACAGTTATACTGTCATATTGAGTGTGACAGTATACTGTCATAAAACCCAATTTTTGTATTTGTAAACCTGATTCTAGTAAAACTCACATCTATACAATATTACAGGCAATTTTGGACATAATGCACGTTTGGTTTTGGAGTTATGTTTATATAACTTTAATATATAGTATGACATCTATACTGTTATAATGAGTAAAAAAACTAACTTGTATCTGTCATAAAACTCAATTTTTGTATTTGCAAACCTTACAAAAACAAATGATTCTAGTAAAACTCACATGGATTCAATATTACAGGCATTTTTAGACATTTTGCATGTTTGGTTTAGGAATTATGTTGGAATACATTTGTATTGCTTTTTTTCACATTATCTCAACATTTTAAGAACTTACTGTCATATTGAGTAAAAAAAACTTTTTGTGTTTGCAAGCCTTAAAAAAACAACCGATTCTAGTAAAACTCACATTGATACAATATTACAGGCATGTTTAGACATCTTGCATGTTTGGTTTTGGAGTTATGTTTATATAACCTGCTTTCTGAGCCGCCACCTTTGTGGTTTGCGTGTCCCACTGATCCTAGGAGCTATGTTGTCCGGGGGCTTCTATGCCCCCTGGTAGGGTCCCCCAAGACAAACAGGTCCTAGGTGAGGAATCAGACAAAGAGCAGCTCAAAGACCTTTATGAAAAGTACAAATCGAGGACCTAGATATTTTCTCGCCCGGACACGGGTCACCTTGGCTCCCCTGTGGAGCCAGGCCCAGAGGTGGGGCACGATGGCGAGCGACTGGTGCCCATGGGGCCCAGCTCGAAGAGGCAACGTGGGTCCCCCCTGCAATAGGCTCACCACTCATGGGCTGGGTCATAGAGGTCGGGTGCAGTGTTAGCTGGGCGGAAGCCGAAGGCAGGGCACTTGGCGGTCCGATTATCGGCTACATAAGCTCGCTCTTGGGACGTGGAACGTCACCTCGCGAGGTGGAGAAGTTCCCGGCTAGATAAAGCTGGACTCACTTCGACGCACAGCAAGGGCTCTGGAACCTGTTCTCTCAAGAGAGGTTGGACTCTCTTCCACTCTGGCGTTGCAAGTAATGAGAGGCTGGGTTGGCAATTCTTGTTGTCCCCCGGCTCAAAGCCTGCACGTTGGACTTAACCCAGAAGACGAGATGGTAGCTTCCCTCCGCTTTCGGGTTGGGTGACGGGTCCTGACTGTTGTTGGTGTTTACGCACCAAACAGCAGCTCAGAGTACCCACTCTTTTTGGATTCCCTTGAGAGTGCTCCCTCGGGTGATTCCTTTGTTCTGCTGGGGGTCTTCAACGCTCATGTTGGCAACGACTTTGAAACCTGGAGAGTCGTGATTGGGAAAAATGGCCACCCGGATCTGAACCCAAGTGGTGCTTTGTTATTGGACTTTTGTGCTCGTCACGGATTGTCCATAACAAACACAATGTTCAAACATAAGAGTGTCCATATGTGCACTTGGCACCAGGACACCCTCGGCCGCAGTTCCATTATTGACTTTGTAGTTGGGTCATGGGATTTGCGGCCTCATGTTTTGGACACTCGGGTGAAGAGAGGGGCGAGCTTTCTACCGATCACCACCTGGTGAGCTGGCTCCGATGGTGGGGTAGGATCCTGGACAGACCTGGCAGGCCCAAACGCATTGTGAGAGTCTTTTGGGAATGCCTAGCAGAGTCTCCTGTCAGAGAGAGTTTCCTTTTCTACCTCCGGAGGAACTTTGATCATGTCACAAAGGAGGTGCTGGACATTGAGTCTGAATGGATCATGTTCCGTGCCTCTCTTGTCAAGCCAGCTGATTGGAGCTGTGGCCGCAAGGTGTTTGGTGCCTGTCGTGGCGGTAATCCTAGAACCCGCTGGTGGCCACCAGCAGTGCGGGATGCCGTCAAGCTGAAGAAAGAGCTTATCTGGTCCTTTTGGCTCATGGGACTCCAGAGGCAGCGGGCATACCGACAGGCCAAGCAGTGCCTGGGGATTCTGTGGTGGGCTCTCCTATTTCTGGGGCTGAGGTTGCCAAGGTAGTTAAAAAGCTCCTCGGTGGCAAGGCCCCGGGGGGGTGGATGAGCTCCGTCCGGAGTTCCTTAAGGCTCTGGATGCTGTGGGGCTGTTTTAGTTGACAAGACTCTGCAACACCGCATGGACATCAGGGGCGGTACCTCTGGATTGTCAGACCGGGGTGGTGGTTCCTCTCTTTAAGAAGGGGAACCGGAGGGTGTGTTCCAACTATCGTAGATCACACTCCTCAGCCTTCCCGGTAAGGTCTATTCATGTGTACTGGAGAGGAGGAACTTCGGATCCAGGACGAACAGTGTGGTTTTCGTCCTGGTCGTGGAACGGTAGACCAGCTCTATACTCTCGGCAGGGTCCTTGAGTGTGCATGGGAGTTTGTCCAACCAGTCTACATGTGCTTTGTGGACTTGGAGAAGACATTCGACCGTGGCCACCCCGGGAAGTCCTGTGGGGAGTGCTCAGAGAGTATGGGGTATCGGCATGTTTGATTGTGGCGGGTCGCTCCCTGTATGATCAGTGTCAGAGCTTGGTCCGCATTGCCAGCAGTAAGTCGGACCCCTTTCCAGTGAGGGTCGGACCGGAGTCCAACCCTCGTATTGGCTGCCCTTTGTCACCAAATGTGTTCATAAATTTTATGGACAGAATTTCTAGGCGCAGTCATGGCGTTGAGGGGATCCGGTTTGGTGGCTGCAGGATTAGGTCTCTCCTTTTTGCAGATGATGTGGTCCTTATGGCTTTAACTGGCCAGGATTTTCAGCTCTCATTGGATTGGTTCGCAGCCGAGTGTGAAGCGACTGGGATGAGAATCAGCACCTCCAAGTCCGAGGTTCTCGTCCGGGAAAGGGTGGAGTGCCATTTCGAGGTTGGGCAGGAGATCTTGCCCCAAGTGGATGAGTTCAAGTACCTGGAGTCTTGTTCATGAGTGAGGGAAGAGTGGATCGTGAGATGCACAGGCTGGCGGCCGAAATGAGTTTTCTCCGCTGGGTGGCGGGTCTCTCCCTTACTGTAAGAATTTTCACCGTTTAATTACAGTAACCTACTGGCAGCTAATGGTTCCAGTATCAAACTGTTTTTCTACAGCACACATACTGTGATTTATCACTACAGTTTATTACTGTAAAAAGTATCACAGTACTGTGCTGTATCAAATATGCGCTTCACAGCATAATACTGTCATCTGTTTAGCGGCATTACACTGTTATTTTAGTGTATCTACTGTAATATCCATTAACAGTTAATTACAGTAAAATAATTGTAAGCACTATAGACTGAGCTTTACAGTATAATGCCACTAGAAGTTAATGAGTTGAACTTTTAATTTTTCAAAATCAAAACCCCTGCAAACTGCTGGCATAAATATGACTGGAGAAATGGCCTTGCAAGATTATGTTTTTATTAACCAATTATTTTAAAGTGCATCAAATACATTCAATGTACATTTAGTGCATTCTTCTTATTTTCAGTAAAGCATTTTAACATTTATAACATGTCCACTTAATTTCTAACTGGAGACAAAACACTGAACACGAGTCCAGTGTTTAGTTGTCGGCTACATAAAGCCCCACTCAAAGTCTGTGAGATGTTTTATAAGGGTGGCTACGTGAGGATTTACAGTTGCTGCCTTTTTCTGGACCAGCTTCCCGGTCTTCTTGGACACCACCTTTCCCTGGCTAGCCTTTGTTCCCCTCTCAGGGTTAACGCCAATGAATCGCCTAAAAAAGAGAGAAAGCATATTAGATATTGTGTTGTGATTGAAGATTACTTGCAGTCGATACAGAACCCCCCTCACATTGTTATTTAGGAATATGCACTGCACAAATATTAATATCAATTTTAGGATATATGTGAGCCTATACCATAACCACAGCTGTAGATGAGTGAATGCTCTAAAACCCATTAAGACAAATTCAGAGAGGAAGACAATGCTAAAGCCTCCCCAATCCCTCTCTCTATTTATGTTTTCTCTCCATCTACGGGACCGTGTATTTACGCTGATGTTTCCTGCTTTCACCCATTTAACATATCGTTACCTGCTCATTACCCATCTTCTCTGCATCCTGGGGTCACACTGGTGCTTCTTGCCTTTACCCATTCAACATATCTTTACCTGCACATTACCTACCTTCTCTGCATAGTGTGGTCACACTGGTGCTTTCTACCTTTACCCATTCAAAATATCTTTACCTGCACATTACCTACCTTCTCTGCATCCTGGAGTCAAGCTGGTGTTTCCTGCCTTTACTCATTCAACATATCTTTACCTGCACATTACCTACCTTCTCTGTATCCTGGTGTCTAGCTGGTGTTTCCTGCCTTCACCCATTCAACATATCTTTACCTGCACATTACCTACCTTCCCTGCATCCTTGGGTCACACTGGTGCTTCTTTCTTTCACCATACAACATATCTTCACCTGCACATACCTACCTTGTCTGCATGGCCTCGACCACACCTGCGCTTCCTTCTTTCACCCATTCAACATACCTTCACCCGCACATTACCTACCTTCCCTGCATAGTGGGGTCACACTGGTGCTTCCTGCCTTTACCCATTCAACATATCTTCACCCGCACATTACCTACTTGCTCTGCATTCTCGGGTCAAGCTGGTGCTTCCTGCCATCATCCAGTCAACATATTTTTACCTGCAAATTACCTACTTTTTCTGCATCCTGGGGTCAAACAGGTGCTTCCTTCTTTGACCCAGTCAACATATCTTTACCTGCACATTACCTACCTTCTCTGTATCCTAAAGTCAAACTGGTGCTTCGGTCCCTAATAAGAAGGTCCACAAAGGAACAGAAGAGTCATTGATTTAAGGCACCAAATTGGGGAAATGACAAGTCAAATTCCTGAACAGAGGTGAGAAATATAAAATAAAATATCCTAACAGTATTTTAACAGTATCAAGAGGATTTACCTTTGAACAAATTCCAATGTCCGAGGACCTTCCTCTTGGTATTCCAAGTTGAACACATAGTAGGTGGCAAGAAGGGCAGCAAGCCCTGAGATTAAGCTAGGTTGGACGCCTTTGCAGATGACATCACCTTCCATGCTGATCATCCAACGTTTTATTGTGACTTTGTCACCAGCAACTGGTACAGTCAAGAAATGCAGTTTATGTTCCTAAACAGTATCCAATATGGGTAGCATTTTAAAAGTATTTGGAATGGCCACCTCACTCGCTCTCTCTTTACTCTGTTTACATCTAGTCTCCTAAGGCAGTGGTTCTCAAATGGGGGTACGCGTACTCCTGGGGGTACTTGAAGGTATGCCAAGGGGTACGTGAGATTTTTTTTAAATATTCTAAAAATAGCAACAATTCAAAAATCCTTCATAAATATATTTATTGAATAATACTTCGACAAAATATGAATGTAAGTTCATAAACTGAACAACTAATCAAGTAGGCTATTCCATTCATTACCATAAAGCCAGAGTTTCCCCCATGCCATGATGGTTTGACCCTACCTGGCGGTGCCACACGGCACCAACTGTCAATCAACTATCCATGTAGAAAACAATGGAGGCTTGGTTAAAGCGTAGTGGACATGTTCCATAAATATTGATGTTAAAGATTTCTTTTTTTGTGAAGAAATGTTGAGAATGAAGTTCATGAATCCAGATGGATCTCTATTTCAATCCCCAAAGAGGGCACTTTAAGTTGATTACTTCTATGTGTAAAAATCTTTATTTATAATTGAATCACTTGTTTATTTTTCAACAAGTTTTTAGTTATTTTTATATCTTTTTTTCCAAATAGTTCAAGAAAGACCACAACAAATGAGCAATATTTTGCACTGTTATACAATTTAATAAATCAGAAACTGATGACATAGTGCTGTATTTTACTTCTTTATCTCTTTTTTTCAACCAAAAATGCTTTGCTCTGATTAGGGGGTACTTGAATTAAAAAAAATGTTCACAGGGGTACATCACTGAAAAAAGGTTGAGAACCACTGTCCTAAGGCAGTGGTTCTCAACCTTTTTTCAGTGCTGTGAACATTTTTTTAATGCAAGTAGACCTCCATGTCTTCATAACAGGAATATCCTGAATTCTCAAGTTGCATATCACAATAGTCATCATCAGTGTTAATAACACAAGAGCTGCTTGGATTTGCTGTTGAGCAAGTCAAACTTCGTTCAGTGTAGCCGTAGTGCTTCCTTGACACGTGCGATGTGAAAGTAGACTTAACTGTAAATCTTTTTTCACATTGACTGAAGGGGCACGTAACTGTCCTACCTTCGGTAATATGACTTTTCAAATGCAGGAGAAGGGCCCGTATATCATCGCAGTTCGCGCTACATGAGACAATATTACAAGGTAAACCTTCTGCGCTATACATATCAGTCCTACTCTTGCCATATTTATGACGACGGCTGTGAGTTTTGAAGGCTGAGAAGTTGGAAAAAACTCTTGTGCATTTAGGGAAAGCACACTTAAACGATGCATTAGGCATACAATTATGACTTCGCATGTGTCTAACATACGCAATTACGTTGCTGCAAGTCGTAGCACATATGTTGCAAGTTATCATCTTTTATGATGACTATGACAAAAAAGAAGAAAACTTAGCTAGCTAGCATGCGGCGGTACATGCGCGTGGTCAACGATAGTGTCTGTGATGCTGACTGTGACGCTATGTCATTTCGGACTTTATAAATATATATATAAAGTAATTCAAACAGAAAATGACACATCAAGGTACAAGTGACTCTTACCTTGTTATCAAAAACACACGATGCAGTAGGATGGATTTAGCAGGGTCGGCCAGGTGAAATGAAGCTCGGTTGGACGAATTGTGGGCGGACCCAAGAAACAAGTCTGAAAAATACTGAATTACACGTAAACAGAAAATCTAAAATGGCATTGCTGAGACAGGGAAAGAAGCTGAAGGGAACAAATGTGTACATGAATGAGCATCTCACAAAACGCAATGCTGGAATCGCCAAGAAAGCACGCGACTTGAGAAGGCAGGGAAAAATCCAGGGAACTTGGAGCACCAACTGTAAAATCTACATCAAGCTGAATGGAGGTCCAGAAGTAAGAGTAATTGTTGTCCATGACATCAAGGACCTGGACAATTTTTAAAGTTTACACAGCTACCAAAACAACGATGATAATGGACTCTGACAGAAAACAAACACCCAAATTCAACATCGACACTACTATGTTCCAAGGGACGACTAAACAAGAGGACCTACATTCAGGATTGCATTCACCTACACTTATTGAGATTATTGAAACAACATCAAAGATTGTTGAACAAGAAAATATGGAACTAAAAAATTTCTGCAACAAAGATTACAAAAACCAGGATTTGGAAAATGATATAGATCCAGATACAAATTTTTTCTCCCACATCAGTAATAATTGTTTTTATTATACAGATGATCAATATAATAGCAACATTACTTGCGATAACAAATTGTCAATTATTCATTTTAATAGCAGAAGCTTGTATGCAAACTACAACAACATTAAGAACTTTTTGGAACACATCAACGAACCATTCAAAGTGATTGCTGTTACAGAAACATGGATTGATGATAAAAAAGGAATACATTTTGATCTGGAGGGATATGAACTAAACTACATCAACAGAACCAACAAAAATGGAGGAGGAGTAGCTGTGTACGTGATGAAGAACCTGAACTACAAAGTGGTAAAAAACATGTCATTTGCTATAGATAATATCTTAGAATGTATAACCATTGAAATATGTCAGGAAAAAAGCAAAAACATCTTCATCAGTTGTATATATAGATCACCTAAGTCAAGTATAGAAACATTTGAAGAATGGATCAAGGCTACTTACATGGATAATGGTGAAAGAATAATGTTCTTATGTGGTGACTTTAATATTGACTTATTGAACCCTAACAAGCAAAAGTCTATTGATGACTTCATTGATACAATGTACAGCATCAGTTTATATCCAAAAATCAGAAAGCCAAGTAGAATCACAGCACACTGTGCCACGCTTATTGATAATATTTTTACCAATGAGTTTGACAATAACACTACAAGTGGTCTACTTATTACCGACGTTAGTGATCATCTGCCAGTTTTTACAATATATGATGGACACTACAAGAAGAAAATGGAAGACAAAAGGACATTTCGAAGACTGTGCACAGAGAAGAGGATGACTGCTTTCAAAATTAAGCTACAAAAGCAAGATTGGGACAATGTGTACAATGAAAAAGAGGTTGATGAAGCATATGAACATTTCTTAAACAAGTTCATAATACTTTATGACAAACATTGTCCATGGATACAACTTAGTAATAAACAGAGAAAGAATAACCAACCATGGATGACAAAAGGATTAAAAAATGCTTGTAAGAAGAAGAATACACTGTATAGAGAATTTATAGCACAAAGAACTATAGAGGCAGAAATTAAGTACAAAAAGTATAAAAACAAGTTAACAGAAATACTACCATCATGTAGAAAAGAATATTACAGTGAATTATTGGACAGGAACAAAAATAATATGAGAGCAACATGGGGCATCCTCAATAGCATTATTAAAAATGGCACAAAGAGGGACTACCCTCAATACTTTTTAGACGGAAATAAAAACAATGACAACATAAAGGAAGTAGTTGAAAGCTTCAATAATTATTTTGTAAATATTGGACCAAAATTGGAAGAAAGGATTCCAGACCCAGTTCCAATTGAGGACTATAATGATACCATAGAGCGAAATCCCAACTCCATGTTCCTCAGTAATGTGACACAGGAGGAAATAGTTATAATCGTGAAAAAATGTAAATCTAAGACTTCAACTGATTGTAATGGAATTGATATGGACACGATAAAAAAGGTTATAGAAGAGATCTCAGGACCATTAATGTATATTAGTAACCTATCATTTCAAACAGGTACATTCCCAAACAAAATGAAAATAGCTAAAGTTGCACCAATTTATAAGACTGGAGATAAACATCAATTTACAAATTATAGACCTGTTTCTTTACTTCCACAATTTTCTAAAATCATTGAAAAACTGTTTAATAACAGATTAGAGAGTTTCATAAATAAAAATAGAATACTCGAAGAGAACCAATATGGATACAGAGCTAATGTCTCAACTTCAATGGCTTTAATTGAAATTACAGAAGAAATTACCAATGCAATAGACAGTAAAAAATGTGCAGCAGCAGTTTTTATGGATCTAACTAAAGCATTTGACACAATTAATCACAATATTTTAATCAAAAAACTAGAACGATATGGCATCAGAGGGTTAGTCTTAAACTGGATAAGAAGTTATCTAACGAACAGGAAACAATACGTGAAGCTAGGCGAACACACGTCTACAACACTAAATATATCCTGTGGTGTACCTCAGGGATCAATATTAGGACCTAAATTATTCAATCTCTATATAAATGACATTTGTAAAGTTACAAAAGATTTAAAGTTAGTATTATTTGCGGATGATACAACAGCGTTTTGTTCAGGAGAGAACACACAGGAGATAATACAAATAATAGCAGAAGAAATTAACAAATTAAAAAGATGGTTTGACAAAAACAGACTATCGTTGAATCTTAGTAAAACTAAAATAATGCTATTTGGTAATAGTAGGAGAAAGTCAAACACAAATACAAATAGACGGAATAGAAATTGAAAGAGTAAATGAAACCAAATGTCTAGGTATAATGATTGATGATAAATTGAACTGGAAATCTCACGTAAAAAATATACAACATAAAGTAGCAAGAAACACGTCAATAATGAATAAAGCAAAACATGTTCTAGACAAAAAATCACTTCATAGTCTATACTGCTCACTAGTGTTACCATATCTGAGCTACTGTGTAGAAATATGGGGAAATAATTACAAAAGTACACTTCATTCATTAACGGTGTTACAAAAAAGATCAGTTAGAATAATACATAATGTTGGATATAGAGAACATACAAATCCTTTATTTATTGAATCAAAGATACTGAAATTCCACGACATAGTGAATTTGCAAACAGCTAAAATTATGCACAAAGCAAACTATAACCTGCTACCCAAGAATATACAACAATTCTTCTCAACAAAAGAGGAGAAATATAATCTTAGAGAAAAATGTAATTTAAAACATTTGTACGCACGTACAACACTTAAGACCTTCAGTATATCAGTATGTGGAATTAAATTATGGAATGGATTAAGCAAAGCAATCAAACAATGTACTAATATGATCCACTTCAAGAAACTCTTCAAACTTAAAGTGTTTACAAAGTACAAAGAAGAAGAACCATGACAAACATTTTCAATTTATTTCATCCATTCATTCATTCATTCTTAAAGTAATCTTACTTATCTCATCATATGAAATATGACGTTCTTCACCAATTATTATTATTAAATTCTTACTATTATTTATTTATTTATTTTTATTGTGATTACATATGGAGTTTATTGTGAAAAAATTGAGAACAGGAAGTGAATAAAAAAAGTTTCAGCAACTGTTATGTAAAGAAAAGGGGTAGGATTAAATAAGCTCTGCTTCTTCCTACTCCTTTTCGAACATGTTGAAAAGAGAAACTGGAAATTGTGATGTATCATGTTGTATGCTTGCATGTTCGAAATAAACTCAAACTCAACTCAACACTGTAGGTTTTACAGTAACTTACTGCTGGTCGATATTTTTTGAAAAATGCAACAAAATTTACAGTACTTAACTGCATTTAAGAAGAACATGATAGGTTGATTGGCAACACTAAATTGGCCTTAGTGTGTGAATGTGAGTGTGAATGTTGTCTGTCTATCTGTGTTGGTCCTGCGATGAGGTGGCGACTTGTCCAGGGTGTACCCCGCCTTCCGCCCGATTGTAGCTGAGATAGGCTCCAGCGACCCCGAAGGGAATAAGCGGTAGAAAATGGATGGATGGATGGAGTATATAACTGTAATTTTATTTTTTATTTTTACAGTAATTTTTTACAGTGAAGGTCATGGGTGTCAAACTCTGGCCCGTGGGCCAAATTTGGCCCAACGTGTAATTTGACTTGGCCCTTGAGGCAATATCAAATTAACACTAAAGCTGGACCGGCGATTATACATTGCGGCAGTGCCGCGGTAACACCGCATTCACCGCTACTTCTAATACTTGCCAAGACAAAAGTGACTCCAGCACTCCTCCCGAATTTTTTTTTTTTTTTTTCAGCTAGTCAAACGAGTGCCAGCCCAGTTTCATGTGAGTGCAGCTTCTGCACCCACACACAATTGAATGCAACGCATACTTCATCAACAGCGATACAGGTTACACTGACGGTAGCCAAATAAAAAACTTTAACACTTTTAGAAATATACGCCACACTGTGAATCCACACCAAACAAGAATGACAAACACATTTCGGGAGAACATCCGCACCGTAACACAACATAAACACAACACAACAAATACCCAGAACCCTTTGTAGCACTAAATCTTCCGGGATGCTACAAGGTGTGTGTGTGTGTTGGGGGGGGGGGGGGGGGGTTTGGTGGTAGCGGGGGTGTATTTTGCAGCGTCCCGAAAGAGTTAGTGCTGCAAAAGATTCTGGGTATTTGTTCTTTTGTGTTCATGTTATGTTACGGTGCGGATGTTCTCCCGAAAAGTGTTTTTTATTTTTGTTTGGTGTGGGTTCACAGTGTGGCGTATATTTCTAACAGTGTTAAAGTTTTTTATACTGGCACCCTCAGTGTAACCTGTATCGCTGTTGATGAAGTATGCGTTGCATTCATTTGTGTATGCATGCTGAAGCTGCACATATCTTGTGACTGGGTGTGAATGATGTTAGAATTGGGTGTACGAGATATGACTGTTGAACACCTTCGAAAGTTACCTCAGCTCAAAGCCTGAGCCCCGACATTAAAGAACTAGCATCTAAAAAAAGATGCCAGGTATCTGGCTTGGGCGCATCAAATTAGATCAGTGTGTTGCAAACTGAGCAGTTTAAAGTCCTGAATGGTTGTTTTATTCATTGTTATTTTATTTTCAAATTTATTAGCCTGTGGAAAAAGTTAATGTTGATATTTACCTCAGAAGGCTGCAAATAGAAAAGAGGCATTCAATGTTTATTTAAATTGTATTTGATATGCAATTTATATTTTTTAATTATTATTATTATTATTTGAAACTCCATTTTGCATGTCACTATAAAGTTATATAAGCCTTGCTTGTTCAATATTCAATGCAAAACTTGTTTGGGTCCCTATTAAAAGGTTAATTTGTTCAACCTTGGCCCGCGGCTTTGTTCAGTTTTAAACTTTGGCCCACTCTGTATTTGAGTTTGACACCCCTGGTGAAGGTGAATCTCTGTCATCCTGGAGGCCACGGGGAAGACCCAGGACACATTGGGAACACTATGTCTCCCGGCTGGCCTGGGAACGCCTCGGGATCCCCTGACAAAAGGTCCTAGGTGAGGGATCAGACAAAGAGCAGCTCAAAGACCTTTATGAAAAGTACAAATCGAGGACCTAGATTTTTTCTCGCCCAGGCGCAGGTCACCGTGGCTCCCCTGTGGAGCCAGGCGCAGAGGTGGGGCACGATGGCGAGCGACTGGTGGCCGGGCCTGTCTCAATGGGGCCCTGCCGGGCTCAGCTCGAAGAGGCAACGTGGGTCAACCCTCCAATGGGCTCACCACTCATGGGCCCATTGAGGTCATAGAGGTCGGATGCAGTGTGAACTGGGCGGTAGCCGAAGGCAGGGCACTTGGCGGTCCGATTATCGGCTACATAAGCTCGCTCTTGGGACGTGCAACGTCACCTCGCTGGGAGGGAAAGAGCCTGAGCTGGTGCGCGAGGTGAAGAAGTTCCGGCTAGATATAGTTGGACTCACTTCGACGCACAGCAAGGGCTCTGGAACCTGTTCTCTCAAGAGGGGCTGGACTCTCTTCCACTCTGGCGTTGCAAGCAATGAGAGGCTGGGGTGGCAATTGTTGTTGCTCAAAGCCTGCACGTTGGACTTTAACCCAGTAGACGAGATGGTAGCTTCCCTCCGCCTTCGGGTTGGGTGACGGGTCCTGACTGTTGTTTGTGTTTACGCACCAAACAGCAGCTCAGAGTACCCACTCTTTTTGGATTCCCTTGAGGGAGTACTGGAGAGTGCTCCCTCGGGTGATTCCCTTGTTCTGTTGGGGGACTTCAATGCTCATGTTGGCAAGGACAGTGAAACCTGGAGAGTCGTGATTGGGAAAAATGGCCACCCGGATCTGAACCCAAGTGGTGCTTTGTTATTGGACTTTTGTGCTCGTCACGGATTGTCCATAACAAACACAATGTTCAAACATAAGGAAGAACTTTGAACATGTCACGAGGGAGGTGCTGGACATTGAGTCTGAGTGGACCATGTTCCGTGCCTCTCTTGTCGAGCCTGCTGATTGGCGCTGTGGCCGCAAGGTGTTTGGTGCCTGTCGTGGCGGTAATCCTAGAACTCGCTGGTGGCCACCAGCAGTGAGGGATGCCGTCAAGCTGAAGAAAGAGCCTATCGGGTCCTTTTGGCTCATGGGACTCCAGAGGCAGCGGGCATACCGACAGGCCAAGCAGTGCCTGGGGAATCTGTGGTGGACTCTCCTATTTCTGGGGCTTAGGTTGCCTAGGTAGTTAAAAAGCTCCTCTGTGGCAAGGCCCCGGTGGTGGATGAGTTCCTTAAGGCTCTGGATACTGTGGGGCTGTCTTGGTTGACAAGACTCTGCAACATCGCTCGAACATTGGGGGCGGTACCTCTGGATTGGCAGACCGGGGTGGTGGTTCCTCTCTTTAAGAAGGGGAACCGGAGGGTGTGTTCCAACTATCGTGAAACACACTCCTCAGCCTTCCCGGTAAGGTCTATTCATGTGTACTGGAGAGGAGGAAACTCGGATCCAGGACGAACAGTGTGGTTTTCGTCCTGGTCGTGGAACGGTAGACCAGGTCTATACTCTCGGCAGGGTCCTTGAGTGTGAAGCGACTGGGATGAGAATCAGCACCTCCAAGTCCAAGTCCATGGTTCTCGCGCAGGAAAGTGTCGAGTGCCATCTCCAGGTTGGGGAGGAGATCTTGCCCCAAGTGGAGGAGTTCAAGTACCTAGGAGTCTTGTTCACGAGTGAGGATAGAGTGGATCGAGAGATCCACAGGCGGATTGGTGCGGCGTCTTCAGTATTGAGGACGCTATATCGATCCGTTGTGGTGAAGAAGGAGCTGAGCCAGAAGGAAAAGCTCTCAATTTACCGTCGATCTACGTTCCCAGCTTTGGGTTATGACCGAAAGGACAAGCGGCCGAAATGTGTTTCCTCTGCCGGGTGGTGGGTCTCTCCCTTAGAGACAGGGTGAGAAGCTCTGTCATCCGGGAGGAACTCAAAGTAAAGCCGCTGCTCCTCCACATTGAGAGGAGCCATGAGGTGGTTCGGGCATCTGCTCAGGATGCCACCCGAACGCCTCTAGGGAGGTGTGGCAGGAGGCCACGGGGAAGACCTAGGACACATTGGAAAGACTATGTCCCCGGCTGGCCTGGGAACGCCCCGGAATACCCCGAGAAGAGCTGGACGAAGTGGCTGGGGAGAGGGAAGTCTGGGATTTTCTGCTCAGGCTACTGCCTGACCTCGGATAAGCGGAAGAAAATGGATGGATTTAGAATGACAGTTATACTGTCAGATTGAGTACAAAAACTAACTAAACCTTACACAATATAATGTTTCTAGTAAAACTCACAAAGATACATATCTCCAGGCATTATTAGCCATTTTGCATGTGTGGTTTAGGAGTTATGTTTAAATAAATAACTGTCAGATTGAGTGTGACAGTAAACTGTCATAGTGAGTAAAACCCTTATTTTGTATTTGCAAACCTTACAAAAACAACTAAATCTAGTTAAACTCACACAGATACAATATTACAGGCATTTTTAGACATAATGCATGTTTGGTTTTAGAGTAATGTTTATATAACTTTCATATTTAGTATGACAGCTGTACTGTCATATTGAATAAAAAAAACAACTAACTTGTGTCTTTGCAAACCTTACAAAATACCATTTTTCTAGTAAAACTAACTAGATACATGCTCCAGGCATTATTAGCCATTTTGCATGTGTTGTTTGAGTTATGTTTAAAAAACTGTCATATTGAGTGTGACAGTATACTGTCATAAAACCCAATTTTTGTATTTGCAACCCTGATTCTAGTAAAACTCACATATATACAATATTACAGGCAGTTTTGGACATAATGCATGTTTGGTTTTGGAGTTATGTTTATATAACTTTCATATATAGTATGACAGCTAAACTGTTATATTGAGTAAAAAAACTAACTTGTGTTTTTCATAAAACCCAATTTTTGTATTAGCAAACCATACAAATGATTCAAATAAAACTCACATGGATTCAATATTACAGGCATTTTCAGACATTTTGCATGTTTGGTTTAGGAATTATGTTGTGATACATTTGTATTGCTTTTTTCACATTATCTCAGGATTTTTAGAACATTACTGTCATATTGAGTAAAAAAATAATTTTTGTGTTTGCAAGCCTTAAAAAGAGCATATGTGTATGCATTATTAGCCATTTTTCAGGTGTGGTTTAGGAGATATGTTTAAATAACTGTCATATTGAGTGTGGCGTTATACTGTCATAGTGAGTTAAAAAAAACTAACTTGTGTCTTTGCAAACCTTACAAAAGAAAATGTTTCTAGCAACACTCACAAAGATAATTTTTTTCACGCTATTAGACATGTTTCATGTGTATTTAGGAGTTATAATTAAATAACTTTCATATTGAGTGTTAAAGTTATAATGTCATTATGTGTAAAACCTAATTTTTGTATTTGCAAACCTTACAAAAACAATTGATTCTAGTAAAACTTATATAGATTCAATATTACAGGCATTTTTAGACAATTTACATGTTTGGTTTAAAAGTTGTGTTTGAATACATTTGTATTGCTTTTTTCGCATTATCTCAGGATTTTAAGATCATTACTTTCATATTGAGTAAAACACTACTTTTTGTTTTTGCAAACCTTACAAACTCACATGAATACATTATTATAAGCAATTTTAGACATGACACACGTTTGGTTTTGGAGTTATGTTTATATAACTTTTATATTTAGTATGACTGTTATACTGTCATATTGAATAAAAAAAACTAGCTTGTGTCTTTGCAAACTTTACAAAATATCATTTTTCTAGTAAAACTAACAAAGATACATGTCTCCAGGCATTATTACCCATTTTGCATGGGTTGTTTAGGAATTATGTTTAAATACATTTTTATTGCTTTTTTCGCATTATCTCAGGATTCTTAGATCATTACTTTCATATTGAGTAAAAAACTACTTTTTGTTTTTGCAAACCTTACAAACTCACATAAATACATTATTACAGGCATTTTTAGACATAACACATGTTTGGTTTTGGAGTTATGTTTATATAACTTTTATATTTAATATGACTGTTATACTGTCATATTGAATTAAAAAAAACTAGCTTGTGTCTTTGCAAACTTTACAAAAGTTCATTTTTCTAGTAAAACTAACAAAGATACATGTCTCCAGGCATTATTAGCCATTTTGCATGGGTTGTTTAGGAATTATGTTTCAATAAATTTTTATTGCTTTTTTCGCATTATCTCAGGATTCTTAGATCATTACTTTCATATTGAGGAAAAAACTACTTTTTGTTTTTGCAAACCTTACAAACTCACATAAATACATTATTATAGGCAATTTTAGATATGACACACGTTTGGTTCTAGAGTTATGTTTATATAACTTTCATATTTAGTATGACTGTTATACTGTCTTATTGAATAAAAAACACTAGCTTGTGTCTTTGCAAACTTTACAAAATATCATTTTTCTAGTAAAACTAACAAAGATACATGTCTCCAGGCATTATTACCCATTTTGCATGGGTTGTTTAGGAATTATGTTTAAATACATTTTTATTGCTTTTTTCGCATTATCTCAGGATTTTAAGATCATTACTTTCATATTGAGTAAAAAAATACTTTTTGTTTTTGCAAACCTTACAAACTCACGTTAATACATTATTACAGGCATTTTTAGACATGACACATGTTTGGTTTTGGAGTTATGTTAATATAACTTTCATATTTAGTATGACTGTTATACTGTCATATTGAATAAAAAAAAACTAGCTTGTGTCTTTGCAAACTTTACACAAGATAATTTTTCTAGTAAAACTAACAAAGATACATGTCTCCAGGCATTATCACCCATTTTGCATGGGTTGTTTAGGAATTATGTTTAAAGACATTTTTATTGCTTTTTTCGCATTATCTCAGGATTCTTAGATCATTACTTTCATATTGAGTAAAAAACTACTTTTTGTTTTTGCAAACCTTACAAACTCACGTTAATACATTATTACAGGCATTTTTAGACACGACACATGTTTGGTTTTGGAGTTATGTTTATATAACTTTTATATCTAATATGACTGTTATACCGTCATATTGAATAAAAAACACTAGCTTGTGTCTTTGCAAACTTTACAAAAGATCATTTTTCTAGTAAAACTAACAAAGATACATGTCTCCAGGCAGTATTAGCCATTTTGCATGGGTTGTTTAGGAATTATGTTTCAATAAATTTTTATTGCTTTTTTCGCATGATCTCAGGATTCTTAGATCATTACTTTCATATTGAGTAAAAAACTACTTTTTGTTTTTGCAAACCTTACAAACTCACGTTAATACATTATTACAGGCATTTTTAGACACGACACATGTTTGGTTTTGGAGTTATGTTTATATAACTTTTATATCTAATATGACTGTTATACCGTCATATTGAATAAAAAACACTAGCTTGTGTCTTTGCAAACTTTACAAAAGATCATTTTTCTAGTAAAACTAACAAAGATACATGTCTCCTGGCATTATTACCCATTTTGCATGGGTTGTTTAGGAATTATGTTTAAAGACATTTTTATTGCTTTTTTTGCATTATCTCAGGATTCTTAGATCAATACTTTCATATTGAGTAAAAAATTACTTTTTGTTTTTGCAAACCTTACAAACTCACATTAATACATTATTACAGGCATTTTTAGACATGACACATGTTTGGTTTTGGAGTTATGGTTATATAACTTTCATATTTAGTAGGACTGTTATAATGTCATATTGAATAAAAAAAAACTGGCTTGTGTCTTTGCAAACTTTACAAAAGATCATTTTTCCAGTAAAACTAAAAAAGATACATGTCTCCAGGCAATATTAGCCATTTTGCATGGGTTGTTTAGGAATTATGTTTAAATACATTTTTATTGCTTTTTTCGCATTATCTCAGGATTCTAAAATCCTTACTTTCATATTGAAGAAAAAACTACTTTTTGTTTTTGCAAACCTTACAAACTCACATAAATACATTATTATAGGCAATTTTAGACATGACACACGTTTGGTTCTGGAGTTATGTTTATATAACTTTCATATTTAGTATGACTGTTATACTGTCTTATTGAATAAAAACAACTAGCTTGTGTCTTTGCAAACTTTACAAAATATATATTTCCTAGTAAAACTAACAAAGATACATGTCTCCAGGCATTATTACCCATTTTGCCTGGGTTGTTTAGGAGTTATGTTTAAATACATTTTTATTGCTTTTTTCGCATTATCTCAGGATTCTAAGATCATTACTTTCATATTGAGTAAAAACTACTTTTTGTTTTTGCAAACCTTACAAACTCTCATAAATACATTATTACAGACATTTTTAGACATGACACATGTTTGGTTTTGGAGTTATGTTTATATAACTTTTATATTTAGTATGACTGTTATACTGTCATATTGAATAAAAAAAACTAGCTTGTGACTTTGCAAACTTTACAAAAGATAATTTTTCTAGTAAAACTAACAACGATACATGTCTCCAGGCATTATTAGACATTTTGCATGTGTTGTTTAGGAGTTATGTTTAAATACATTTTTATTGCTTTTTTCGCATTATCTCAGGATTCTAAGATCATTACTTTCATATTGAGTAAAAAACTACTTTTTGTTTTTGCAAACCTTACAAACTCACATTAATACATTATTACAGGCATTTTTAGACATGACACATGTTTGGTTTTGGAGTTATGTTTATATAACTTTCATATTTAGTAGGACTGTTATACTGTCATATTGAATAAAAAAAAAACTGGCTTGTGTCTTTGCAAACTTTACAAAAGATCATTTTTCCAGTAAAACTAAAAAAGATACATGTTTCCAGGCATTATTAGCCATTTTGCATATATTGTTTAGGAGTAATGTTTAAATACATTTTTATTGCTTTTTTCGCATTATCTCAGGATTTTAAGAACATTACAGTCATATTGAGTAAAAAAACTACTTTTTGTGTTTGCAAGATTTAAAAAAGCATGTGTTTCGAGTAAAACGGCCAAGGATGCATTATTTCAGGCATTATTAGCCATTTTTCATGTGTGGTTTGAGTTATGGTTAAATAACTGTCAGTTATGACATAGTAAGTAAAACCTAATTTATGTATTTGCAAACCTTACAAAATCATTTAAATCTAGTAAAACTCACATGGATTCAATATTACAGACATGTTTAGACATTTTGCATGTTTGGTTTAGGAATTATGTTGGAATCATTTTTATTAATTTGTTCGTATTATCTCAGAATTTTAGAACATTACTGTCATATTGAGTAAAAAAATAATTGTTGTGTTTGCAAGCCTTAAAAAAGCATATGTTTCGAGTAAAACTTATTATTTCAGGCATTGTTAGTCATTTTTCATGTGTAGTTTAAGAGTTATGTTTAAATAACTGTCATATTGAGTGTGGCAGTTATACTGTCATATTGAGTAAAAAAAAACTAACCTGTCTTTGCAAACCTTACAAAAGAAAATGTTTCTAGTAACACTCACAAAGATAAATTTTTTCACGCATTATTAGACATGTTTCATGTGTGGTTAGGAGTTATAAATAAATAATTGTCATATTGAGTGTTACAGTTTTAATGTCATTATGTGTAAAACCTAATTTTTGTATTTGCAAACCTTACAAAAACAATTGATTCTAGTAAAACTTATATAGATTCAATATTACAGGCATTTTTAGACATTTTACATGTTTGGTTTAAAATTTGTGTTTGAATACATTTGTATTGCTTTTTTCGCATTATCTCAGGATTCTAAGAACATTACTTTCATATTGAGTAAAAAACTACTTTTTGTTTTTGCAAACCTTACAAACTCACATAAATACATTATTACAGGCATTTTTAGACATGACACATGTTTGGTTTTGGAGTTATGTTTATATAACTTTCATATTTAGTATGACTGTTATACTGTCATATTGAATAAAAAAAAACTAGCTTGTGTCTTTGATATCTTTACAAAAGATCATTTTTTTAAACTAACAACGTTACATGTCTCCCTAGGCATTATTAGCCATTTTGCATGTGTTGTTTAGGAGTTAAGTTTAAATACATTTTTATTGCTTTTTTCCCATTATCTCAGGGTTCTAAGAACTTTAAAGTCAAGTAAAAAACTACTTTTTGTGTTTGCAAAATGTAAAACTCAGTAAAACTCCCAATGATTCATTATTTCAGGCATTATTAGCCATTTTTTTGTGTGGTTTATGAGTTATGTTTAAATAACTGTCATATTGAGTGTGATTTTGTCATTGTGAGTAAAACCTCATTTTTGTATTTGCAAACCTTACAAAAACAACCGATTCTAGGAAAACTCACATTGATACAATATTACAGGCATGTTTAGACATATTGCATGTTTGGTTTTGGAGTTATATTTATATAACCTGCTTTCTGACCCGCCACCTTTGTGGTTTGCGTGTCCCACTGATCCAGGAACTATGTTGTCCGGGGGCTTCTATGGTCTCCCAAGACAAACAGGTCCTAGGTGAGGGATCAGACAAAGAGCAGCTCAAAGACCTTTATTAAAAGTACAATTGAGGACCTAGATTTTTTCTCGCCCAGACGCAGGTCACCTCTGGGCCTGTGGAGCCAGGCCCAGAGGTGTGGCACGATGGCGATTGACGGGCCTGTCCCCATGGGGCCCAGCCGTGCTCAGCTCGAAGAGGCAACGTGGATCCCCCCTCCAGGGCTCACCACTCATGGGCTGGGTCATAGAGGGTGCAGTGTGAGCTGGGCGGAAGCCGAAGGCAGGGCACTTGGTGGTCCGATTATCGGCTACATAAGCTCGCTCTTGGGACATGGAACGTCACCTCGCTGGGAGGGAAGGAGCCTGAGCTGGTGCATGAGGTGGAGACGTTCCCGGCTAGATATAGTTGGACTCACAGCAAGGGCTCTGGAACCTGTTCTCTCAGAGGGGCTGGACTGAGCTGAACTTTCATTACTTGCAACGCCAGAGTGGAAGAGATTCCACACTGGCGTTGCAACTAATGAGAGGCTGGGGTGGCAATTCTTGTTGCCCCCCGGCTCAAAGCCTGCACGTTGGACTTTAAACCCAATAGAGGAGATGGTAGCTTCCTTCAGCCTTCGGGTTGGGTGACGGGTCCTGACTGTTGTTTGTGTTTACACACCAAACAGCAGCTCAGAGTACCAACTCTTTTTGGATTCCCTTGAGGGAGTACTGGAGAGTGCTCCCTCGGGTGATTCCCTTGTTCTGCTGGTGGACTTCAACGCTATGTTGGCAACGACAGTGAAACCTGGAGAGTCGTGATTGGGAAAAATGGCCACCCGGATCTGAACCCAAGTGGTGCTTTGTTATTGGACTTTTGTGCTTGTCACGGATTGTCCATAACAAACACAATGTTCAAACATAAGGGTGTCCATATGTGCACTTGGCACAAGGACACCCTCGGCCGCATGATTGACTTTGTAGTTGTGTCATGGGATTTGCGGCCTCATGTTTTGGACACTCGGTGAAGAGAGGGGCAGAGCTTTCCACCAACCACCACCTGGTGGTGAGCTGGCTCCGATGGTAGGGGAGGATGCCGGTCAGACCTGGCAGGCCCGAACGCATTGTAAGGGTCTGCTGGGAACACCTAGCAGAGTCCCCTGAAGAACTTTGAACATGTCCGGAAGAACTTTGAACATGTCACGAGGGAGGTGCTGGACATTGAGTCTGAGTGGACCATGTTCCGTTCCTCTCTTGTTGAGCCAGCTGATTGAAGCTGTGGCCGCAAGGTGTTTGGTGCCTGTCGTGGCGGTAATCCACCAGCAGTGAGGGATGCTGTCAAGCTGAAGAAAGAGCCACCGGGTCCTTTTGGCTCATGGGACTCCAGAGGCAGTGGGCATACCGACAGGCCAAGCGAGACCTCCTCAGTCCCACCAACACGTCTTCCTCTGAGGAAACAGTGCCTGGGAAGTCTGTGGTGGGCTCTCCTATTTCTGGGGCTGAGGTTGCCAAGGTAGTTAAAAAGCTCCTCGGTGGCAAGGCCCCGGGGGTATGAGCTCCGTCAGGAGTTCCTTAAGGCTCTGGATGCTGTGGGGCAGTCTTGGTTGACAAGACTTTGCAACATTGCGTCTACATCGGGGGCGGGACCTCTGGATTGGCAGACCGGGGTGGTGGTTCCTCTCTTTAAGAAGGGGAACCGGTGAGGGTGTGTTCCAACTATCGTAGATCACACTCCTCAGCCTTCCCGGTAAGGTCTATTCATGTGTAATGGAGAGGAGGAACCTCTGATCCAGGACGAACAGTGTGGTTTTCGTCCTGGTCGTGGAACGGTAGACCAGCTCTATACTCTCGGCAGGGTCCTTGAGTGTGCATGGGAGTTTGCCCAACCAGTCTACATAAGTTTTGTGGACTTGGAGAAGACATTCGACCTTGGCCCCCGGTAAATCCTGTGGGGAGTGCTCAGAGAGTATGGAGTATCGGCATGTCTGATTGTGGCGGGTGTCTCCCTGTATGATCAGTGTCAGAGCTTGGTCCGCATTGCCGGCAGTATGTCGGACCCCTTTCCAGTGAGGGTTGGACTCCGCCAAGGCTGCCCTTTGTCACCGATTCTGTTCATAACTTTAATGGACAGAATATCTAGGCGCAGTCATGGCTTTGAGGATCCCCTCAACGCCATGACTGCGCCTGGTTTGGTGGCTGCAGGATTAGGTCTCTGCTTTTTGCAGATGATGTGGTCCTGATGGCTTCAACTGGCCAAGATCTTCAGCTTTCATTGGATCGGTTCGCAGTGAAGCGACTGGGATGAGAATCAGCACCTCCAAGTCCGAGTCCATGGTTCTCGCCCGGGAAAGGGTGGAGTGCCATCTCGAGGTTGGGAAAGAGATCTTGCCCCAAGTGAAGGAGTTCAAGTACCTAGGAGTCTTGTTCACGAGTGAGGATAGAGTGGATTGTGAGATCTACAGGCGGATCGGTGCGGCGTCTTCAGTAATGAGGACGCTATATCGATCCGTTGTGGTGAAGAAGGAGCTGAGCCAGAAGGAAAAGCTTTCAATTTACCGGTCGATCAACGTTCCCATCCTCACCATGGTCATGAGCTTTGGGTTATGACCGAAAGGACAAGGTCACGGGTACAAGCGGCCGAAATGAGTTTCCTCCGCCGGGTGGTGGGTCTCTCCCTTAGAGATAGGGTGAGAAGCTCTGTCATCTGGGAGGAACTCAGTGTAAAGCCGCTGCTCCTCCACATTGAGAGGAGCCAGATGAGGTGGTTCGGGCATCTGCTCAGGATGCCACCCGAACGCCTCCCTAGGTCCGAACGGCAGGAGGCCATGGGGAAGACCTAGGATACATTGGAAAGACTATGGCCTGGGAACGCCTCGGGATCCCCCGAGAAGAGCTGGACGAAGTGGCTGGGGAGAGGGAAGTCTGGGCTCTCTGCTTAGGCTGCTGCCCCCGCAACCCGACCTCGGATAAGCGGAAGAAAATGGATGGATTTAGTATGACAGTTATACTGTCATATTGAGTGTGACAGTATACTGTCATAAAACCCAATTTTTGTATTTGTAAACCTGATTCTAGTAAAACTCACATCTATACAATATTACAGGCAATTTTGGACATAATGCACGTTTGGTTTTGGAGTTATGTTTATATAACTTTAATATATAGTATGACATCTATACTGTTATAATGAGTAAAAAAACTAACTTGTGTCTGTCATAAAACTCAATTTTTGTATTTGCAAACCTTACAAAAACAAATGATTCTAGTAAAACTCACATGGATTCAATATTACAGGCATTTTTAGACATTTTGCATGTTTGGTTTAGGAATTATGTTGGAATACATTTGTATTGCTTTTTTTCACATTATCTCAACATTTTAAGAACTTACTGTCATATTGAGTAAAAAAAACTTTTTGTGTTTGCAAGCCTTAAAAAAACAACCGATTCTAGTAAAACTCACATTGATACAATATTACAGGCATGTTTAGACATCTTGCATGTTTGGTTTTGGAGTTATGTTTATATAACCTGCTTTCTGAGCCGCCACCTTTGTGGTTTGCGTGTCCCACTGATCCTAGGAGCTATGTTGTCCGGGGGCTTCTATGCCCCCTGGTAGGGTCCCCCAAGACAAACAGGCCCTAGGTGAGGAATCAGACAAAGAGCAGCTCAAAGACCTTTATGAAAAGTACAAATCGAGGACCTAGATATTTTCTCGCCCGGACGCGGGTCACCTTGGCTCCCCTGTGGAGCCAGGCCCAGAGGTGGGGCACGATGGCGAGCGACTGGTGCCCATGGGGCCCAGCTCGAAGAGGCATCGTGGGTCCCCCCTGCAATAGGCTCACCACTCATGGGCTGGGTCATAGAGGTCGGGTGCAGTGTTAGCTGGGCGGAAGCCGAAGGCAGGGCACTTGGCGGTCCGATTATCGGCTACATAAGCTCGCTCTTGGGACGTGGAACGTCACCTCGCGAGGTGGAGAAGTTCTCGGCTAGATAAAGCTGGACTCACTTCGACGCACAGCAAGGGCTCTGGAACCTGTTCTCTCAAGAGAGGTTGGACTCTCTTTCACTCTGGCGTTGCAAGTAATGAGAGGCTGGGTTGGCAATTCTTGTTGCCCCCCGGCTCAAAGCCTGCACGTTGGACTTAACCCAGAAGACGAGATGGTAGCTTCCCTCCGCTTTCGGGTTGGGTGACGGGTCCTGACTGTTGTTGGTGTTTACGCACCAAACAGCAGCTCAGAGTACCCACTCTTTTTGGATTCCCTTGAGAGTGCTCCCTCGGGTGATTCCTTTGTTCTGCTGGGGGTCTTCAACGCTCATGTTGGCAACGACTTTGAAACCTGGAGAGTCGTGATTGGGAAAAATGGCCACCCGGATCTGAACCCAAGTGGTGCTTTGTTATTGGACTTTTGTGCTTGTCACGGATTGTCCATAACAAACACAATGTTCAAACATAAGGGTGTCCATATGTGCACTTGGCACCAGGACACCCTCGGCCGCAGTTCCATTATTGACTTTGTAGTTGGGTCATGGGATTTGCGGCCTCATGTTTTGGACACTCGGGTGAAGAGAGGGGCGAGCTTTCTACCGATCACCACCTGGTGAGCTGGCTCCGATGGTGGGGTAGGATCCCGGACAGACCTGGCAGGCCCAAACGCATTGTGAGAGTCTTTTGGGAATGCCTAGCAGAGTCTCCTGTCAGAGAGAGTTTCCTTTTCTACCTCCGGAGGAACTTTGAACATGTCACAAAGGAGGTGCTGGACATTGAGTCTGAATGGATCATGTTCCGTGCCTCTCTTGTCAAGCCAGCTGATTGGAGCTGTGGCCGCAAGGTGTTTGGTGCCTGTCGTGGCGGTAATCCTAGAACCCGCTGGTGGCCACCAGCAGTGCGGGATGCCGTCAAGCTGAAGAAAGAGCTTATCTGGTCCTTTTGGCTCATGGGACTCCAGAGGCAGCGGGCATACCGACAGGCCAAGCAGTGCCTGGGGAATCTGTGGTGGGCTCTCCTATTTCTGGGGCTGAGGTTGCCAAGGTAGTTAAAAAGCTCCTCGGTGGCAAGGCCCCGGGGGTGGATGAGCTCCGTCCGGAGTTCCTTAAGGCTCTGGATGCTGTGGGGCTGTTTTAGTTGACAAGACTCTGCAACACCGCATGGACATCAGGGGCGGTACCTCTGGATTGGCAGACCGGGGTGGTGGTTCCTCTCTTTAAGAAGGGGAACCGGAGGGTGTGTTCCAACTATCGTAGATCACACTCCTCAGCCTTCCCGGTAAGGTCTATTCATGTGTACTGGAGAGGAGGAACTTCGGATCCAGGACGAACAGTGTGGTTTTCGTCCTGGTCGTGGAACGGTAGACCAGCTCTATACTCTCGGCAGGGTCCTTGAGTGTGCATGGGAGTTTGTCCAACCAGTCTACATGTGCTTTGTGGACTTGGAGAAGACATTCGACCGTGGCCACCCCGGGAAGTCCTGTGGGGAGTGCTCAGAGAGTATGGGGTATCGGCATGTTTGATTGTGGCGGGTCGCTCCCTGTATGATCAGTGTCAGAGCTTGGTCCGCATTGCCAGCAGTAAGTCGGACCCCTTTCCAGTGAGGGTCGGACCGGAGTCCAACCCTCGTGTTGGCTGCCCTTTGTCACCAAATGTGTTCATAAATTTTATGGACAGAATTTCTAGGCGCAGTCATGGCGTTGAGGGGATCCGGTTTGGTGGCTGCAGGATTAGGTCTCTCCTTTTTGCAGATGATGTGGTCCTTATGGCTTTAACTGGCCAGGATTTTCAGCTCTCATTAGATTGGTTCGCAGCCGAGTGTGAAGCGACTGGGATGAGAATCAGCACCTCCAAGTCCGAGGTTCTCGTCCGGGAAAGGGTGGAGTGCCATTTCGAGGTTGGGCAGGAGATCTTGCCCCAAGTGGATGAGTTCAAGTACCTGGAGTCTTTTTCATGAGTGAGGGAAGAGTGGATCGTGAGATGCACAGGCTGGCGGCCGAAATGAGTTTTCTCCGCTGGGTGGCGGGTCTCTCCCTTACTGTAAGAATTTTCACCGTTTAATTACAGTAACCTACTGGCAGCTAATGGTTCCAGTATAAAACTGTTTTTCTACAGCACACATACTGTGATTTATCACTACAGTTTATTACTGTAAAAAGTATCACAGTACTGTGCTGTATCAAATATGCGCTTCACAGCATAATACTGTCATCTGTTTAGCGGCATTACACTGTTATTTTAGTGTATCTACTGTAATATCCATTAACAGTTAATTACAGTAAAATAATTGTAAGCACTATAGACTGAGCTTTACAGTATAATGCCACTAGAAGTTAATGAGTTGAACTTTTAATTTTTCAAAATCAAAACCCCTGCAAACTGCTGGCATAAATATGACTGGAGAAATGGCCTTGCAAGATTATGTTTTTATTAACCAATTATTTTAAAGTGCATCAAATACATTCAATGTACATTTAGTGCATTCTTCTTATTTTCAGTAAAGCATTTTAACATTTATAACATGTCCACTTAATTTCTAACTGGAGACAAAACACTGAACACGAGTCCAGTGTTTAGTTGTCGGCTACATAAAGCCCCACTCAAAGTCTGTGAGATGTTTTATAAGGGTGGCTACGTGAGGATTTACAGTTGCTGCCTTTTTCTGGACCAGCTTCCCGGTCTTCTTGGACACCACCTTTCCCTGGCTAGCCTTTGTTCCCCTCTCAGGGTTAACGCCAATGAATCGCCTAAAAAAGAGAGAAAGCATATTAGATATTGTGTTGTGATTGAAGATTACTTGCAGTCGATACAGAACCCCCCTCACATTGTTATTTAGGAATATGCACTGCACAAATATTAATATCAATTTTAGGATATATGTGAGCCTATACCATAACCACAGCTGTAGATGAGTGAATGCTCTAAAACCCATTAAGACAAATTCAGAGAGGAAGACAATGCTAAAGCCTCCCCAATCCCTCTCTCTATTTATGTTTTCTCTCCATCTACGGGACCGTGTATTTACGCTGATGTTTCCTGCTTTCACCCATTTAACATATCGTTACCTGCTCATTACCTATCTTCTCTGCATCCTGGGGTCACACTGGTGCTTCTTGCCTTTACCCATTCAACATATCTTTACCTGCACATTACCTACCTTCTCTGCATAGTGTGGTCACACTGGTGCTTTCTACCTTTACCCATTCAAAATATCTTTACCTGCACATTACCTACCTTCTCTGTATCCTGGAGTCAAGCTGGTGTTTCCTGCCTTTACTCATTCAACATATCTTTACCTGCACATTACCTACCTTCTCTGTATCCTGGTGTCTAGCTGGTGTTTCCTGCCTTCACCCATTCAACATATCTTTACCTGCACATTACCTACCTTCCCTGCATCCTTGGGTCACACTGGTGCTTCTTTCTTTCACCATACAACATATCTTCACCTGCACATACCTACCTTGTCTGCATGGCCTCGACCACACCTGCGCTTCCTTCTTTCACCCATTCAACATACCTTCACCCGCACATTACCTACCTTCCCTGCATAGTGGGGTCACACCGGTGCTTCCTGCCTTTACCCATTCAACATATCTTCACCCGCACATTACCTACTTGCTCTGCATTCTCGGGTCAAGCTGGTGCTTCCTGCCATCATCCAGTCAACATATCTTTACCTGCAAATTACCTACTTTTTCTGCATCCTGGGGTCAAACAGGTGCTTCCTTCTTTGACCCAGTCAACATATCTTTACCTGCACATTACCTACCTTCTCTGTATCCTAAAGTCAAACTGGTGCTTCGGTCCCTAATAAGAAGGTCCACAAAGGAACAGAAGAGTCATTGATTTAAGGCACCAAATTGGGGAAATGACAAGTCAAATTCCTGAACAGAGGTGAGAAATATAAAATAAAATATCCTAACAGTATTTTAACAGTATCAAGAGGATTTACCTTTGAACAAATTCCAATGTCCGAGGACTTTCCTCTGGGTATTCCAAGTTGAACACATAGTAGGTGGCAAGAAGGGCAGCAAGCCCTGAGATTAAGCTAGGTTGGACGCCTTTGCAGATGACATCACCTTCCATGCTGATCATCCAACGTTTTATTGTGACTTTGTCACCAGCAACTGGTACAGTCAAGAAATGCAGTTTATGTTCCTAAACAGTATCCAATATGGGTAGCATTTTAAAAGTATTTGGAATGGCCACCTCACTCGCTCTCTCTTTACTCTGTTTACATCTAGTCTCCTAAGGCAGTGGTTCTCAAATGGGGGTACGCGTACTCCTGGGGGTACTTGAAGGTATGCCAAGGGGTACGTGAGATTTTTTTTAAATATTCTAAAAATAGCAACAATTCAAAAATCCTTCATAAATATATTTATTGAATAATACTTCGACAAAATATGAATGTAAGTTCATAAACTGAACAACTAATCAAGTAGGCTATTCCATTCATTACCATAAAGCCAGAGTTTCCCCCATGCCATGATGGTTTGACCCTACCTGGCGGTGCCACACGGCACCAACTGTCAATCAACTATCCATGTAGAAAACAATGGAGGCTTGGTTAAAGCGTAGTGGACATGTTCCATAAATATTGATGTTAAAGATTTCTTTTTTTGTGAAGAAATGTTGAGAATGAAGTTCATGAATCCAGATGGATCTCTATTGCAATCCCCAAAGAGGGCACTTTAAGTTGATTACTTCTATGTGTAAAAATCTTTATTTATAATTGAATCACTTGTTTATTTTTCAACAAGTTTTTAGTTATTTTTATATCTTTTTTTCCAAATAGTTCAAGAAAGACCACAACAAATGAGCAATATTTTGCACTGTTATACAATTTAATGAATCAGAAACTGATGACATAGTGCTGTATTTTACTTCTTTATCTCTTTTTTTCAACCAAAAATGCTTTGCTCTGATTAGGGGGTACTTGAATTAAAAAAATGTTCACAGGGGTACATCACTGAAAAAAGGTTGAGAACCACTGTCCTAAGGCAGTGGTTCTCAACCTTTTTTCAGTGCTGTGAACATTTTTTTAATGCAAGTAGACCTCCATGTCTTCATAACAGGAATATCCTGAATTCTCAAGTTGCATATCACAATAGTCATCATCAGTGTTAATAACACAAGAGCTGCTTGGATTTGCTGTTGCGCAAGTCAAACTTTGTTCAGTGTAGCCGTAGTGCTTCCTTGACACGTGCGATGTGAAAGTAGACTTAACTGTAAATCTTTTTTCACATTGACTGAAGGGGCACGTAACTGTCCTACCTTCGGTAATATGACTTTTCAAATGCAGGAGAAGGGCCCGTATATCATCGCACTTCGCGCTACATGAGACAATATTACAAGGTAAACCTTCTGCGCTATACATATCAGTCTTACTCTTGCCATATTTATGACGACGGCTGTGAGTTTTGAAGGCTGAGAAGTTGGAAAAAACTCTTGTGCATTTAGGGAAAGCACACTTAAACGATGCATTAGGCATACAACTATGACTTCGCATGTGTCTAACATACGCAATTACGTTGCTGCAAGTCGTAGCACATATGTTGCAAGTTATCATCTTTTATGATGACTATGACAAAAAAGAAGAAAACTTAGCTAGCTAGCATGCGGCGGTACATGCGCGTGGTCAACGATAGTGTCTGTGATGCTGACTGTGGCGCTATGTCATTTCGGACTTTATAAATATATATATAAAGTAATTCAAACAGAAAATGACACATCAAGGTACAAGTGACTCTTACCTTGTTATCAAAAACACACGATGCAGTAGGATGGATTTAGCAGGGTCGGCCAGGTGAAATGAAGCTCGGTTGGACGAATTGTGGGCGGACCCAAGAAACAAGTCTGAAAAATACTGAATTACACGTAAACAGAAAATCTAAAATGGCATTGCTGAGACAGGGAAAGAAGCTGAAGGGAACAAATGTGTACATGAATGAGCATCTCACAAAACGCAATGCTGGAATCGCCAAGAAAGCACGCGACTTGAGAAGGCAGGGAAAAATCCAGGGAACTTGGAGCACCAACTGTAAAATCTACATCAAGCTGAATGGAGGTCCAGAAGCAAGAGTAATTGTTGTCCATGACATCAAGGACCTGGACAATTTTTAAAGTTTACACAGCTACCAAAACAACGATGATAATGGACTCTGACAGAAAACAAACACCCAAATTCAACATCGACACTACTATGTTCCAAGGGACGACTAAACAAGAGGACCTACATTCAGGATTGCATTCACCTACACTTATTGAGATTATTGAAACAACATCAAAGATTGTTGAACAAGAAAATATGGAACTAAAAAATTTCTGCAACAAAGATTACAAAAACCAGGATTTGGAAAATGATATAGATCCAGATACAAATTTTTTCTCCCACATCAGTAATAATTGTTTTTATTATACAGATGATCAATATAATAGCAACATTACTTGCGATAACAAATTGTCAATTATTCATTTTAATAGCAGAAGCTTGTATGCAAACTACAACAACATTAAGAACTTTTTGGAACACATCAACGAACCATTCAAAGTGATTGCTGTTACAGAAACATGGATTGATGATAAAAAAGGAATAGATTTTGATCTGGAGGGATATGAACTAAACTACATCAACAGAACCAACAACAATGGAGGAGGAGTAGCTGTGTACGTGATGAAGAACCTGAACTACAAAGTGGTAAAAAACATGTCATTTGCTATAGATAATATCTTAGAATGTATAACCATTGAAATATGTCAGGAAAAAAGCAAAAACATCTTCATCAGTTGTATATATAGATCACCTAAGTCAAGTATAGAAACATTTGAAGAATGGATCAAGGCTACTTACATGGATAATGGTGAAAGAATAATGTTCTTATGTGGTGACTTTAATATTGACTTATTGAACCCTAACAAGCAAAAGTCTATTGATGACTTCATTGATACAATGTACAGCATCAGTTTATATCCAAAAATCACAAAGCCAAGTAGAATCACAGCACACTGTGCCACGCTTATTGATAATATTTTTACCAATGAGTTTGACAATAACACTACAAGTGGTCTACTTATTACCGACGTTAGTGATCATCTGCCAGTTTTTACAATATATGATGGACACTACAAGAAGAAAATGGAAGACAAAAGGACATTTCGAAGACTGTGCACAGAGAAGAGGATGACTGCTTTCAAAATTGAGCTACAAAAGCAAGATTGGGACAATGTGTACAATGAAAAAGAGGTTGATGAAGCATATGAACATTTCTTAAACAAGTTCATAATACTTTATGACAAACATTGTCCATGGATACAACTTAGTAATAAACAGAGAAAGAATAACCAACCATGGATGACAAAAGGATTAAAAAATGCTTGTAAGAAGAAGAATACACTGTATAGAGAATTTATAGCACAAAGAACTATAGAGGCAGAAATTAAGTACAAAAAGTATAAAAACAAGTTAACAGAAATACTACCATCATGTAGAAAAGAATATTACAGTGAATTATTGGACAGGAACAAAAATAATATGAGAGCAACATGGGGCATCCTCAATAGCATTATTAAAAATGGCACAAAGAGGGACTACCCTCAATACTTTTTAGACGGAAATAAAAACAATGACAACATAAAGGAAGTAGTTGAAAGCTTCAATAATTATTTTGTAAATATTGGACCAAAATTGGAAGAAAGGATTCCAGACCCAGTTCCAATTGAGGACTATAATGATACCATAGAGCGAAATCCCAACTCCATGTTCCTCAGTAATGTGACACAGGAGGAAATAGTTATAATCGTGAAAAACTGTAAATCTAAGACTTCAACTGATTGTAATGTAATTGATATGGACACGATAAAAAAGGTTATAGAAGAGATCTCAGGACCATTAATGTATATTAGTAACCTATCATTTCAAACAGGTACATTCCCAAACAAAATGAAAATAGCTAAAGTTGCACCAATTTATAAGACTGGAGATAAACATCAATTTACAAATTATAGACCAGTTTCTTTACTTCCACAATTTTCTAAAATCATTGAAAAACTGTTTAATAACAGATTAGAGAGTTTCATAAATAAAAATAGAATACTCGAAGAGAACCAATATGGATACAGAGCTAATGTCTCAACTTCAATGGCTTTAATTGAAATTACAGAAGAAATTACCAATGCAATAGACAGTAAAAAATGTGCAGCAGCAGTTTTTATGGATCTAACTAAAGCATTTGACACAATTAATCACAATATTTTAATCAAAAAACTAGAACGATATGGCATCAGAGGGTTAGTCTTAAACTGGATAAGAAGTTATCTAACGAACAGGAAACAATACGTGAAGCTAGGCGAACACACGTCTACAACACTAAATATATCCTGTGGTGTACCTCAGGGATCAATATTAGGACCTAAATTATTCAATCTCTATATAAATGACATTTGTAAAGTTACAAAAGATTTAAAGTTAGTATTATTTGCGGATGATACAACAGCGTTTTGTTCAGGAGAGAACACACAGGAGAAAATACAAATAATAGCAGAAGAAATTAACAAATTAAAAAGATGGTTTGACAAAAACAGACTATCGTTGAATCTTAGTAAAACTAAAATAATGCTATTTGGTAATAGTAGAAGAGAAAGTCAAACACAAATACAAATAGACGGAATAGAAATTGAAAGAGTAAATGAAACCAAATTTCTAGGTATAATGATTGATGATAAATTGAACTGGAAATCTCACGTAAAAAATATACAACATAAAGTAGCAAGAAACACGTCAATAATGAATAAAGCAAAACATGTTCTAGACAAAAAATCACTTCATAGTCTATACTGCTCACTAGTGTTACCATATCTGAGCTACTGTGTAGAAATATGGGGAAATAATTACAAAAGTACACTTCATTCATTAACGGTGTTACAAAAAAGATCAGTTAGAATAATACATAATGTTGGATATAGAGAACATACAAATCCTTTATTTATTGAATCAAAGATACTGAAATTCCACGACATAGTGAATTTGCAAACAGCTAAAATTATGCACAAAGCAAACTATAACCTGCTACCCAAGAATATACAACAATTCTTCTCAACAAAAGAGGAGAAATATAATCTTAGAGAAAAATGTAATTTAAAACATTTGTACGCACGTACAACACTTAAGACCTTCAGTATATCAGTATGTGGAATTAAATTATGGAATGGATTAAGCAAAGCAATCAAACAATGTACTAATATGATCCACTTCAAGAAACTCTTCAAACTTAAAGTGTTTACAAAGTACAAAGAAGAAGAACCATGACAAACATTTTCAATTTATTTCATCCATTCATTCATTCATTCTTAAAGTAATCTTACTTATCTCATCATATGAAATATGACTTTCTTCACCAATTATTATTATTAAATTCTTACTATTATTTATTTATTTATTTTTATTGTGATTACATATGGAGTTTATTGTGAAAAAATTGAGAACAGGAAGTGAATAAAAAAAGTTTCAGCAACTGTTATGTAAAGAAAAGGGGTAGGATTAAATAAGCTCTGCTTCTTCCTACTCCTTTTCGAACATGTTGAAAAGAGAAACTGGAAATTGTGATGTATCATGTTGTATGCTTGCATGTTCGAAATAAACTCAAACTCAACTCAACACTGTAGGTTTTACAGTAACTTACTGCTGGTCGATATTTTTTGAAAAATGCAACAAAATTTACAGTACTTAACTGCATTTAAGAAGAACATGATAGGTTGATTGGCAACACTAAATTGGCCCTAGTGTGTGAATGTGAGTGTGAATGTTGTCTGTCTATCTGTGTTGGCCCTGCGATGAGGTGGCGACTTGTCCAGGGTGTACCCCGCCTTCCGCCCGATTGTAGCTGAGATAGGCTCCAGCGACCCCGAAGGGAATAAGCGGTAGAAAATGGATGGATGGATGGAGTATATAACTGTAATTTTATTTTTTATTTTTACAGTAATTTTTTACAGTGAAGGTCATGGGTGTCAAACTCTGGCCCGTGGGCCAAATTTGGCCCAACGTGTAATTTGACTTGGCCCTTGAGGCAATATCAAATTAACACTAAAGCTGGACCGGCGATTATACATTGCGGCAGTGCCGCGGTAACACCGCATTCACCGCTACTTCTAATACTTGCCAAGACAAAAGTGACTCCAGCACTCCTCCCGAATTTTTTTTTTTTTTTTCAGCTAGTCAAACGAGTGCCGGCCCAGTTTCATGTGAGTGCAGCTTCTGCACCCACACACAATTGAATGCAACGCATACTTCATCAACAGCGATACAGGTTACACTGACGGTAGCCAAATAAAAAACTTTAACACTTTTAGAAATATACGCCACACTGTGAATCCACACCAAACAAGAATGACAAACACATTTCGGGAGAACATCCGCACCGTAACACAACATAAACACAACACAACAAATACCCAGAACCCTTTGTAGCACTAAATCTTCCGGGACGCTACAAGGTGTGTGTGTGTGTTGGGGGGGGGGGGGTTTGGTGGTAGCGGGGGTGTATTTTGTAGCGTCCCGAAAGAGTTAGTGCTGCAAAAGATTCTGGGTATTTGTTCTTTTGTGTTCATGTTATGTTACGGTGCGGATGTTCTCCCGAAAAGTGTTTTTTATTTTTGTTTGGTGTGGGTTCACAGTGTGGCGTATATTTCTAACAGTGTTAAAGTTTTTTATACTGGCACCCTCAGTGTAACCTGTATCGCTGTTGATGAAGTATGCGTTGCATTCATTTGTGTATGCATGCTGAAGCTGCACATATCTTGTGACTGGGTGTGAATGATGTTAGAATTGGGTGTACGAGATATGACTGTTGAACACCTTCGAAAGTTACCTCAGCTCAAAGCCTGAGCCCCGACATTAAAGAACTAGCATCTAAAAAAAGATGCCAGGTATCTGGCTTGGGCGCATCAAATTAGATCAGTGTGTTGCAAACTGAGCAGTTTAAAGTCCTGAATGGTTGTTTTATTCATTGTTATTTTATTTTCAAATTTATTAGCGTGTGGAAAAAGTTAATGTTGATATTTACCTCAGAAGGCTGCAAATAGAAAAGAGGCATTCAATGTTTATTTAAATTGTATTTGATATGCAATTTATATTTTTTAATTATTATTATTATTATTTGAAACTCCATTTTGCATGTCACTATAAAGTTATATAAGCCTTGCTTGTTCAATATTCAATGCAAAACTTGTTTGGGTCCCTATTAAAAGGTTAATTTGTTCAACCTTGGCCCGCGGCTTTGTTCAGTTTTAAACTTTGGCCCACTCTGTATTTGAGTTTGACACCCCTGGTGAAGGTGAATCTCTGTCATCCTGGAGGCCACGGGGAAGACCCAGGACACATTGGGAACACTATGTCTCCCGGCTGGCCTGGGAACGCCTCGGGATCCCCTGACAAAAGGTCCTAGGTGAGGGATCAGACAAAGAGCAGCTCAAAGACCTTTATGAAAAGTACAAATCGAGGACCTAGATTTTTTCTCGCCCAGGCGCAGGTCACCGTGGCTCCCCTGTGGAGCCAGGCGCAGAGGTGGGGCACGATGGCGAGCGACTGGTGGCCGGGCCTGTCTCCATGGGGCCCTGCCGGGCTCAGCTCGAAGAGGCAACGTGGGTCAACCCTCCAATGGGCTCACCACTCATGGGCCCATTGAGGTCATAGAGGTCGGATGCAGTGTGAACTGGGCGGTAGCCGAAGGCAGGGCACTTGGCGGTCCGATTATCGGCTACATAAGCTCGCTCTTGGGACGTGCAACGTCACCTCGCTGGGAGGGAAAGAGCCTGAGCTGGTGCGCGAGGTGAAGAAGTTCCGGCTAGATATAGTTGGACTCACTTCGACGCACAGCAAGGGCTCTGGAACCTGTTCTCTCAAGAGGGGCTGGACTCTCTTCCACTCTGGCGTTGCAAGCAATGAGAGGCTGGGGTGGCAATTGTTGTTGCTCAAAGCCTGCACGTTGGACTTTAACCCAGTAGCCGAGATGGTAGCTTCCCTCCGCCTTCGGGTTGGGTGACGGGTCCTGACTGTTGTTTGTGTTTACGCACCAAACAGCAGCTCAGAGTACCCACTCTTTTTGGATTCCCTTGAGGGAGTACTGGAGAGTGCTCCCTCGGGTGATTCCCTTGTTCTGTTGGGGGACTTCAATGCTCATGTTGGCAAGGACAGTGAAACCTGGAGAGTCGTGATTGGGAAAAATGGCCACCCGGATCTGAACCCAAGTGGTGCTTTGTTATTGGACTTTTGTGCTCGTCACGGATTGTCCATAACAAACACAATGTTCAAACATAAGGAAGAACTTTGAACATGTCACGAGGGAGGTGCTGGACATTGAGTCTGAGTGGACCATGTTCCGTGCCTCTCTTGTCGAGCCTGCTGATTGGAGCTGTGGCCGCAAGGTGTTGGGTGCCTGTCGTGGCGGTAATCCTAGAACTCGCTGGTGGCCACCAGCAGTGAGGGATGCCGTCAAGCTGAAGAAAGAGCCTATCGGGTCCTTTTGGCTCATGGGACTCCAGAGGCAGCGGGCATACCGACAGGCCAAGCAGTGCCTGGGGAATCTGTGGTGGACTCTCCTATTTCTGGGGCTTAGGTTGCCTAGGTAGTTAAAAAGCTCCTCTGTGGCAAGGCCCCGGTGGTGGATGAGTTCCTTAAGGCTCTGGATACTGTGGGGCTGTCTTGGTTGACAAGACTCTGCAACATCGCGTGAACATTGGGGGCGGTACCTCTGGATTGGCAGACCGGGGTGGTGGTTCCTCTCTTTAAGAAGGGGAACCGGAGGGTGTGTTCCAACTATCGTGAAACACACTCCTCAGCCTTCCCGGTAAGGTCTATTCATGTGTACTGGAGAGGAGGAAACTCGGATCCAGGACGAACAGTGTGGTTTTCGTCCTGGTCGTGGAACGGTAGACCAGGTCTATACTCTCGGCAGGGTCCTTGAGTGTGAAGCGACTGGGATGAGAATCAGCACCTCCAAGTCCAAGTCCATGGTTCTCGCGCAGGAAAGGGTCGAGTGCCATCTCCAGGTTGGGGAGGAGATCTTGCCCCAAGTGGAGGAGTTCAAGTACCTAGGAGTCTTGTTCACGAGTGAGGATAGAGTGGATCGAGAGATCCACAGGCGGATTGGTGCGGCGTCTTCAGTATTGAGGACGCTATATCGATCCGTTGTGGTGAAGAAGTAGCTGAGCCAGAAGGAAAAGCTCTCAATTTACCGTCGATCTACGTTCCCAGCTTTGGGTTATGACCGAAAGGACAAGCGGCCGAAATGTGTTTCCTCTGCCGGGTGGTGGGTCTCTCCCTTAGAGACAGGGTGAGAAGCTCTGTCATCCGGGAGGAACTCAAAGTAAAGCCGCTGCTCCTCCACATTGAGAGGAGCCATGAGGTGGTTCGGGCATCTGCTCAGGATGCCACCCGAACGCCTCTAGGGAGGTGTGGCAGGAGGCCACGGGGAAGACCTAGGACACATTGGAAAGACTATGTCCCCGGCTGGCCTGGGAACGCCTCGGAATACCCCGAGAAGAGCTGGACGAAGTGGCTGGGGAGAGGGAAGTCTGGGATTTTCTGCTCAGGCTACTGCCTGACCTCGGATAAGCGGAAGAAAATGGATGGATTTAGAATGACAGTTATACTGTCAGATTGAGTACAAAAACTAACTAAACCTTACACAATATAATGTTTCTAGTAAAACTCACAAAGATACATATCTCCAGGCATTATTAGCCATTTTGCATGTGTGGTTTAGGAGTTATGTTTAAATAAATAACTGCCAGATTGAGTGTGACAGTAAACTGTCATAGTGAGTAAAACCCTTATTTTGTATTTGCAAACCTTACAAAAACAACTAAATCTAGTTAAACTCACACAGATACAATATTACAGGCATTTTTAGACATAATGCATGTTTGGTTTTAGAGTAATGTTTATATAACTTTCATATTTAGTATGACAGCTGTACTGTCATATTGAATAAAAAAAACAACTAACTTGTGTCTTTGCAAACCTTACAAAATACCATTTTTCTAGTAAAACTAACTAGATACATGCTCCAGGCATTATTAGCCATTTTGCATGTGTTGTTTGAGTTATGTTTAAAAAACTGTCATATTGAGTGTGACAGTATACTGTCATAAAACCCAATTTTTGTATTTGCAACCCTGATTCTAGTAAAACTCACATACAAATATCATGTTACAGGCAGTTTTGGACATAATGCATGTTTGGTTTTGGAGTTATGTTTATATAACTTTCATATATAGTATGACAGCTAAATTGTTATATTGAGTAAAAAAACTAACTTGTGTTTGTCATAAAACCCAATTTTTGTATTAGCAAACCATACAAATGATTCAAATAAAACTCACATGGATTCAATATTACAGGCATTTTCAGACATTTTGCATGTTTGGTTTAGGAATTATGTTGTGATACATTTGTATTGCTTTTTTCACATTATCTCAGGATTTTTAGAACATTACTGTCATATTGAGTAAAAAAATAATTTTTGTGTTTGCAAGCCTTAAAAAAAGCATATGTGTATGCATTATTAGCCATTTTTCAGGTGTGGTTTAGGAGTTATGTTTAAATAACTGTCATATTGAGTGTGGCGTTATACTGTCATAGTGAGTTAAAAAAAACTAACTTGTGTCTTTGCAAACCTTACAAAAGAAAATGTTTCTAGCAACACTCACAAAGATAATTTTTTTCACGCTATTAGACATGTTTCATGTGTATTTAGGAGTTATAATTAAATAACTTTCATATTGAGTGTTAAAGTTATAATGTCATTATGTGTAAAACCTAATTTTTGTATTTGCAAACCTTACAAAAACAATTGATTCTAGTAAAACTTATATAGATTCAATATTACAGGCATTTTTAGACAATTTACATGTTTGGTTTAAAAGTTGTGTTTGAATACATTTGTATTGCTTTTTTCGCATTATCTCAGGATTCTAAGATCATTACTTTCATATTGAGTAAAACACTACTTTTTGTTTTTGCAAACCTTACAAACTCACATGAATACATTATTATAAGCAATTTTAGACATGACACACGTTTGGTTTTGGAGTTATGTTTATATAACTTGTATATTTAGTATGACTGTTATACTGTCATATTGAATAAAAAAAAAACTAGCTTGTGTCTTTCCAAACTTTACAAAATATCATTTTTCTAGTAAATCTAACAAAGATACATGTCTCCAGGCATTATTACCCATTTTGCATGGGTTGTTTAGGAATTATGTTTAAATACATTTTTATTGCTTTTTTCGCATTATCTCAGGATTCTTAGATCATTACTTTCATATTGAGTAAAAAACTACTTTTTGTTTTTGCAAACCTTACAAACTCACATAAATACATTATTACAGGCATTTTTAGACATAACACATGTTTGGTTTTGGAGTTATGTTTATATAACTTTTATATTTAATATGACTGTTATACTGTCATATTGAATTAAAAAAAAACTAGCTTGTGTCTTTGCAAACTTTACAAAAGTTCATTTTCCTAGTAAAACTAACAAAGATACATGTCTCCAGGCATTATTAGCCATTTTGCATGGGTTGTTTAGGAATTATGTTTCAATAAATTTTTATTGCTTTTTTCGCATTATCTCAGGATTCTTAGATCATTACTTTCATATTGAGGAAAAAACTACTTTTTGTTTTTGCAAACCTTACAAACTCACATAAATACATTATTATAGGCAATTTTAGACATGACACACGTTTGGTTCTAGAGTTATGTTTATATAACTTTCATATTTAGTATGACTGTTATACTGTCTTATTGAATAAAAAACACTAGCTTGTGTCTTTGCAAACTTTACAAAATATCATTTTTCTAGTAAAACTAACAAAGATACATGTCTCCAGGCATTATTACCCATTTTGCATGGGTTGTTTAGGAATTATGTTTAAATAAATTTTTATTGCTTTTTTCGCATTATCTCAGGATTTTAAGATCATTACTTTCATATTGAGTAAAAAACTACTTTTTGTTTTTGCAAACCTTACAAACTCACATTAATACATTATTACAGGCATTTTTAGTCATGACACATGTTTGGTTTTGGAGTTATGTTTATATAACTTTCATATTTAGTATGACTGTTATACTGTCATATTGAATAAAAAACAACTAGCTTGTGTCTTTGCAAACTTTACAAAATATACCTTTCCTAGTAAAACTAACAAAGATACATGTCTCCAGGCATTATTACCCATTTTGCCTGGGTTGTTTAGGAATTATGTTTGAATACATTTTTATTGCTTTTTTCGCATTATCTCAGGATTTTAAGATCATTACTTTCATATTGAGTAAAAACTACTTTTTGTTTTTGCAAACCTTACAAACTCACGTTAATACATTATTACAGGCATTTTTAGACATGACACATGTTTGGTTTTGGAGTTATGTTTATAAACTTTTATATTTAATATGACTGTTATAATGTCATATTGAATAAAAAAAACTGGCTTGTGTCTTTGCAAACTTTACAAAAGATCATTTTTCCAGTAAAACTAAAAAAGATACATGTCTCCAGGCATTATTAGCCATTTTGCATGGGTTGTTTAGGAATTATGTTTAAATACATTTTTATTGCTTTTTTCGCATTATCTCAGGATTCTAAAATCCTTACTTTCATATTGAGGAAAAAACTACTTTTTGTTTTTGCAAACCTTACAAACTCACATAAATACATTATTATAGGCAATTTTAGACATGACACACGTTTGGTTCTGGAGTTATGTTTATATAACTTTCATATTTAGTATGACTGTTATACTGTCTTATTGAATAAAAAAAACTAGCTTGTGTCTTTGCAAACTTTACAAAATATATATTTCCTAGTAAAACTAACAAAGATACATGTCTCCAGGCATTATTACCCATTTTGCCTGGGTTGTTTAGGAGTTATGTTTAAATACATTTTTATTGCTTTTTTCGCATTATCTCAGGATTCTAAGATCATTACTTTCATATTGAGTAAAAAACTACTTTTTGTTTTTGCAAACCTTACAAACTCTCATAAATACATTATTACAGACATTTTTAGACATGACACATGTTTGGTTTTGGAGTTATGTTTATATAACTTTTATATTTAGTATGACTGTTAAACTGTCATATTGAATAAAAAAAAATAGCTTGTGACTTTGCAAACTTTACAAAAGATAATTTTTCTAGTAAAACTAACAACGATACATGTCTCCAGGCATTATTAGACATTTTGCATGTGTTGTTTAGGAGTTATGTTTAAATACATTTTTATTGCTTTTTTCGCATTATCTCAGGATTCTAAGATCATTACTTTCATATTGAGTAAAAAACTACTTTTTGTTTTTGCAAACCTTACAAACTCACATTAATACATTATTACAGGCATTTTTAGACATGACACATGTTTGGTTTTGGAGTTATGTTTATATAACTTTCATATTTAGTAGGACTGTTATACTGTCATATTGAATAAAAAAAAACTGGCTTGTGTCTTTGCAAACTTTACAAAAGATCATTTTTCCAGTAAAACTAAAAAAGATACATGTTTCCAGGCATTATTAGCCATTTTGCATATATTGTTTAGGAGTAATGTTTAAATACATTTTTATTGCTTTTTTCGCATTATCTCAGGATTTTAAGAACATTACAGTCATATTGAGTAAAAAAACTACTTTTTGTGTTTGCAAGATTTAAAAAAGCATGTGTTTCGAGTAAAACGGCCAAGGATGCATTATTTCAGGCATTATTAGCCATTTTTCATGTGTGGTTTGAGTTATGGTTAAATAACTGTCATATACTGTCAGTTATGACATAGTAAGTAAAACCTAATTTATGTATTTGCAAACCTTACAAAATCATTTAAATCTAGTAAAACTCACATGGATTCAATATTACAGACATGTTTAGACATTTTGCATGTTTGGTTTAGGAATTATGTTGGAATCATTTTTATTAATTTGTTCGTATTATCTCAGAATTTTAGAACATTACTGTCATATTGAGTAAAAAAATAATTGTTGTGTTTGCAAGCCTTAAAAAAGCATATGTTTCGAGTAAAACTTATTATTTCAGGCATTGTTAGTCATTTTTCATGTGTAGTTTAAGAGTTATGTTTAAATAACTGTCATATTGAGTGTGGCAGTTATACTGTCATATTGAGTAAAAAAAACTAACCTGTCTTTGCAAACCTTACAAAAGAAAATGTTTCTAGTAACACTCACAAAGATACATTTTTTCACGCATTATTAGACATGTTTCATGTGTGGTTAGGAGTTATAAATAAATAATTGTCATATTGAGTGTTACAGTTTTAATGTCATTATGTGTAAAACCTAATTTTTGTATTTGCAAACCTTACAAAAACAATTGATTCTAGTAAAACTTATATAGATTCAATATTACAGGCATTTTTAGACATTTTACATGTTTGGTTTAAAATTTGTGTTTGAATACATTTGTATTGCTTTTTCCGCATTATCTCAGGATTCTAAGAACATTACTTTCATATTGAGTAAAAAACTACTTTTTGTTTTTGCAAACCTTACAAACTCACATAAATACATTATTACAGTCATTTTTAGACATGACACATGTTTGGTTTTGGAGTTATGTTTATATAACTTTCATATTTAGTATGACTGTTATACTGTCATATTGAATAAAAAAAACTAGCTTGTGTCTTTGATATCTTTACAAAAGATCATTTTTTTAAACTAACAACGTTACATGTCTCCCTAGGCATTATTAGCCATTTTGCATGTGTTGTTTAGGAGTTAGGTTTAAATACATTTTTATTGCTTTTTTCCCATTATCTCAGGGTTCTAAGAACTTTAAAGTCAAGTAAAAAACTACTTTTTGTGTTTGCAAAATGTAAAACTCAGTAAAACTCCCAATGATTCATTATTTCAGGCATTATTAGCCATTTTTTTGTGTGGTTTATGAGTTATGTTTAAATAACTGTCATATTGAGTGTGATTTTGTCATTGTGAGTAAAACCTCATTTTTGTATTTGCAAACCTTACAAAAACAACCGATTCTAGGAAAACTCACATTGATACAATATTACAGGCATGTTTAGACATATTGCATGTTTGGTTTTGGAGTTATATTTATATAACCTGCTTTCTGACCCGCCACCTTTGTGGTTTGCGTGTCCCACTGATCCAGGAACTATGTTGTCCGGGGGCTTCTATGGTCTCCCAAGACAAACAGGTCCTAGGTGAGGGATCAGACAAAGAGCAGCTCAAAGACCTTTATTAAAAGTACAATTGAGGACCTAGATTTTTTCTCGCCCAGACGCAGGTCACCTCTGGGCCTGTGGAGCCAGGCCCAGAGGTGTGGCACGATGGCGATTGACGGGCCTGTCCCCATGGGGCCCAGCCGTGCTCAGCTCGAAGAGGCAACGTGGATCCCCCCTCCAGGGCTCACCACTCATGGGCTGGGTCATAGAGGGTGCAGTGTGAGCTGGGCGGAAGCCGAAGGCAGGGCACTTGGTGGTCCGATTATCGGCTACATAAGCTCGCTCTTGGGACATGGAACATCACCTCGCTGGGAGGGAAGGAGCCTGAGCTGGTGCATGAGGTGGAGACGTTCCCGGCTAGATATAGTTGGACTCACAGCAAGGGCTCTGGAACCTGTTCTCTCAGAGGGGCTGGACTGAGCTGAACTTTCATTACTTGCAACGCCAGAGTGGAAGAGATTCCACACTGGTGTTGCAACTAATGAGAGGCTGGGGTGGCAATTCTTGTTGCCCCCCGGCTCAAAGCCTGCACGTTGGACTTTAAACCCAATAGACGAGATGGTAGCTTCCTTCAGCCTTCGGGTTGGGTGACGGGTCCTGACTGTTGTTTGTGTTTACACACCAAACAGCAGCTCAGAGTACCAACTCTTTTTGGATTCCCTTGAGGGAGTACTGGAGAGTGCTCCCTCGGGTGATTCCCTTGTTCTGCTGGTGGACTTCAACGCTATGTTGGCAACGACAGTGAAACCTGGAGAGTCGTGATTGGGAAAAATGGCCACCCGGATCTGAACCCAAGTGGTGCTTTGTTATTGGACTTTTGTGCTTGTCACGGATTGTCCATAACAAACACAATGTTCAAACATAAGGGTGTCCATATGTGCACTTGGCACAAGGACACCCTCGGCCGCATGATTGACTTTGTAGTTGTGTCATGGGATTTGCGGCCTCATGTTTTGGACACTCGGTGAAGAGAGGGGCAGAGCTTTCCACCAACCACCACCTGGTGGTGAGCTGGCTCCGATGGTAGGGGAGGATGCCGGTCAGACCTGGCAGGCCCGAACGCATTGTAAGGGTCTGCTGGGAACACCTAGCAGAGTCCCCTGAAGAACTTTGAACATGTCCGGAAGAACTTTGAACATGTCACGAGGGAGGTGCTGGACATTGAGTCTGAGTGGACCATGTTCCGTTCCTCTCTTGTTGAGCCAGCTGATTGAAGCTGTGGCCGCAAGGTGTTTGGTGCCTGTCGTGGCGGTAATCCACCAGCAGTGAGGGATGCTGTCAAGCTGAAGAAAGAGCCACCGGGTCCTTTTGGCTCATGGGACTCCAGAGGCAGTGGGCATACCGACAGGCCAAGCGAGACCTCCTCAGTCCCACCAACACGTCTTCCTCTGAGGAAACAGTGCCTGGGAAGTCTGTGGTGGGCTCTCCTATTTCTGGGGCTGAGGTTGCCAAGGTAGTTAAAAAGCTCCTCGGTGGCAAGGCCCCGGGGGTATGAGCTCCGTCCGGAGTTCCTTAAGGCTCTGGATGCTGTGGGGCAGTCTTGGTTGACAAGACTTTGCAACATTGCGTCTACATCGGGGGCGGGACATCTGGATTGGCAGACCGGGGTGGTGGTTCCTCTCTTTAAGAAGGGGAACCGGTGAGGGTGTGTTCCAACTATCGTAGATCACACTCCTCAGCCTTCCCGGTAAGGTCTATTCATGTGTAATGGAGAGGAGGAACCTCTGATCCAGGACGAACAGTGTGGTTTTCGTCCTGGTCGTGGAACGGTAGACCAGCTCTATACTCTCGGCAGGGTCCTTGAGTGTGCATGGGAGTTTGCCCAACCAGTCTACATAAGTTTTGTGGACTTGGAGAAGACATTCGACCTTGGCCCCCGGTAAATCCTGTGGGGAGTGCTCAGAGAGTATGGAGTATCGGCATGTCTGATTGTGGCGGGTGTCTCCCTGTATGATCAGTGTCAGAGCTTGGTCCGCATTGCCGGCAGTATGTCGGACCCCTTTCCAGTGAGGGTTGGACTCCGCCAAGGCTGCCCTTTGTCACCGATTCTGTTCATAACTTTAATGGACAGAATATCTAGGCGCAGTCATGGCTTTGAGGATCCCCTCGACGCCATGACTGCGCCTGGTTTGGTGGCTGCAGGATTAGGTATCTGCTTTTTGCAGATGATGTGGTCCTGATGGCTTCAACTGGCCAAGATCTTCTGCTTTCATTGGATCGGTTCGCAGTGAAGCGACTGGGATGAGAATCAGCACCTCCAAGTCCGAGTCCATGGTTCTCGCCCGGGAAAGGGTGGAGTGCCATCTCGAGGTTGGGAAAGAGATCTTGCCCCAAGTGAAGGAGTTCAAGTACCTAGGAGTCTTGTTCACGAGTGAGGATAGAGTGGATTGTGAGATCTACAGGCGGATCGGTGCGGCGTCTTCAGTAATGAGGACGCTATATCGATCCGTTGTGGTGAAGAAGGAGCTGAGCCAGAAGGAAAAGCTTTCAATTTACCGGTCGATCAACGTTCCCATCCTCACCATGGTCATGAGCTTTGGGTTATGACCGAAAGGACAAGGTCACGGGTACAAGCGGCCGAAATGAGTTTCCTCCGCCGGGTGGTGGGTCTCTCCCTTAGAGATAGGGTGAGAAGCTCTGTCATCTGGGAGGAACTCAGTGTAAAGCCTCTGCTCCTCCACATTGAGAGGAGCCAGATGAGGTGGTTCGGGCATCTGCTCAGGATGCCACCCGAACGCCTCCCTAGGTCCGAACGGCAGGAGGCCATGGGGAAGACCTAGGATACATTGGAAAGACTATGGCCTGGGAACGCCTCGGGATCCCCCGAGAAGAGCTGGACGAAGTGGCTGGGGAGAGGGAAGTCTGGGCTCTCTGCTTAGGCTGCTGCCCCCGCAACCCGACCTCGGATAAGCGGAAGAAAATGGATGGATTTAGTATGACAGTTATACTGTCATATTGAGTGTGTACTGTCATAAAACCCAATTTTTGTATTTGTAAACCTGATTTTAGTAAAACTCACATCTATACAATATTACAGGCAATTTTGGACATAATGCACGTTTGGTTTTGGAGTTATGTTTATATAACTTTAATATATAGTATGACATCTATACTGTTATAATGAGTAAAAAAACTAACTTGTGTCTGTCATAAAACTCAATTTTTGTATTTGCAAACCTTACAAAAACAAATGATTCTAGTAAAACTCACATGGATTCAATATTACAGGCAATTTTAGACATTTTGCATGTTTGGTTTAGGAATTATGTTGGAATACATTTGTATTGCTTTTTTTCACATTATCTCAACATTTTAAGAACTTACTGTCATATTGAGTAAAAAAAACTTTTTGTGTTTGCAAGCCTTAAAAAAACAACCGATTCTAGTAAAACTCACATTGATACAATATTACAGGCATGTTTAGACATCTTGCATGTTTGGTTTTGGAGTTATGTTTATATAACCTGCTTTCTGAGCCGCCACCTTTGTGGTTTGCGTGTCCCACTGATCCTAGGAGCTATGTTGTCCGGGGGCTTCTATGCCCCCTGGTAGGGTCCCCCAAGACAAACAGGTCCTAGGTGAGGAATCAGACAAAGAGCAGCTCAAAGACCTTTATGAAAAGTACAAATCGAGGACCTAGATATTTTCTCGCCCGGACGCGGGTCACCTTGGCTCCCCTGTGGAGCCAGGCCCAGAGGTGGGGCACGATGGCGAGCGACTGGTGCCCATGGGGCCCAGCTCGAAGAGGCAACGTGGGTCCCCCCTGCAATAGGCTCACCACTCATGGGCTGGGTCATAGAGGTCGGGTGCAGTGTTAGCTGGGCGGAAGCCGAAGGCAGGGCACTTGGCGGTCCGATTATCGGCTACATAAGCTCGCTCTTGGGACGTGGAACGTCACCTCGCGAGGTGGAGAAGTTCCCGGCTAGATAAAGCTGGACTCACTTCGACGCACAGCAATGGCTCTGGAACCTGTTCTCTCAAGAGAGGTTGGACTCTCTTCCACTCTGGCGTTGCAAGTAATGAGAGGCTGGGTTGGCAATTCTTGTTGCCCCCCGGCTCAAAGCCTGCACGTTGGACTTAACCCAGAAGACGAGATGGTAGCTTCCCTCCGCTTTCGGGTTGGGTGACGGGTCCTGACTGTTGTTGGTGTTTACGCACCAAACAGCAGCTCAGAGTACCCACTCTTTTTGGATTCCCTTGAGAGTGCTCCCTCGGGTGATTCCTTTGTTCTGCTGGGGGTCTTCAACGCTCATGTTGGCAACGACTTTGAAACCTGGAGAGTCGTGATTGGGAAAAATGGCCACCCGGATCTGAACCCAAGTGGTGCTTTGTTATTGGACTTTTGTGCTCGTCACGGATTGTCCATAACAAACACAATGTTCAAACATAAGGGTGTCCATATGTGCACTTGGCACCAGGACACCCTCGGCCGCAGTTCCATTATTGACTTTGTAGTTGGGTCATGGGATTTGCGGCCTCATGTTTTGGACACTCGGGTGAAGAGAGGGGCGAGCTTTCTACCGATCACCACCTGGTGAGCTGGCTCCGATGGTGGGGTAGGATCCCGGACAGACCTGGCAGGCCCAAACGCATTGTGAGAGTCTTTTGGGAATGCCTAGCAGAGTCTCCTGTCAGAGAGAGTTTCCTTTTCTACCTCCGGAGGAACTTTGAACATGTCACAAAGGAGGTGCTGGACATTGAGTCTGAATGGATCATGTTCCGTGCCTCTCTTGTCAAGCCAGCTGATTGGAGCTGTGGCCGCAAGGTGTTTGGTGCCTGTCGTGGCGGTAATCCTAGAACCCGCTGGTGGCCACCAGCAGTGCGGGATGCCGTCAAGCTGAAGAAAGAGCTTATCTGGTCCTTTTGGCTCATGGGACTCCAGAGGCAGCGGGCATACCGACAGGCCAAGCAGTGCCTGGGGAATCTGTGGTGGGCTCTCCTATTTCTGGGGCTGAGGTTGCCAAGGTAGTTAAAAAGCTCCTCGGTGGCAAGGCCCCGGGGGTGGATGAGCTCCGTCCGGAGTTCCTTAAGGCTCTGGATGCTGTGGGGCTGTTTTAGTTGACAAGACTCTGCAACACCGCATGGACATCAGGGGCGGTACCTCTGGATTGTCAGACCGGGGTGGTGGTTCCTCTCTTTAAGAAGGGGAACCGGAGGGTGTGTTCCAACTATCGTAGATCACACTCCTCAGCCTTCCCGGTAAGGTCTATTCATGTGTACTGGAGAGGAGGAACTTCGGATCCAGGACGAACAGTGTGGTTTTCGTCCTGGTCGTGGAACGGTAGACCAGCTCTATACTCTCGGCAGGGTCCTTGAGTGTGCATGGGAGTTTGTCCAACCAGTCTACATGTGCTTTGTGGACTTGGAGAAGACATTCGACCGTGGCCACCCCGGGAAGTCCTGTGGGGAGTGCTCAGAGAGTATGGGGTATCGGCATGTTTGATTGTGGCGGGTCGCTCCCTGTATGATCAGTGTCAGAGCTTGGTCCGCATTGCCAGCAGTAAGTCGGACCCCTTTCCAGTGAGGGTCGGACCGGAGTCCAACCCTCGTGTTGGCTGCCCTTTGTCACCAAATGTGTTCATAAATTTTATGGACAGAATTTCTAGGCGCAGTCATGGCGTTGAGGGGATCCGGTTTGGTGGCTGCAGGATTAGGTCTCTCCTTTTTGCAGATGATGTGGTCCTTATGGCTTTAACTGGCCAGGATTTTCAGCTCTCATTGGATTGGTTCGCAGCCGAGTGTGAAGCGACTGGGATGAGAATCAGCACCTCCAAGTCCGAGGTTCTCGTCCGGGAAAGGGTGGAGTGCCATTTCGAGGTTGGGCAGGAGATCTTGCCCCAAGTGGATGAGTTCAAGTACCTGGAGTCTTGTTCATGAGTGAGGGAAGAGTGGATCGTGAGATGCACAGGCTGGCGGCCGAAATGAGTTTTCTCCGCTGGGTGGCGGGTCTCTCCCTTACTGTAAGAATTTTCACCGTTTAATTACAGTAACCTACTGGCAGCTAATGGTTCCAGTATAAAACTGTTTTTCTACAGCACACATACTGTGATTTATCACTACAGTTTATTACTGTAAAAAGTATCACAGTACTGTGCTGTATCAAATATACGCTTCACAGCATAATACTGTCATCTGTTTAGCGGCATTACACTGTTATTTTAGTGTATCTACTGTAATATCCATTAACAGTTAATTACAGTAAAATAATTGTAAGCACTATAGACTGAGCTTTACAGTATAATGCCACTAGAAGTTAATGAGTTGAACTTTTAATTTTTCAAAATCAAAACCCCTGCAAACTGCTGGCATAAATATGACTGGAGAAATGGCCTTGCAAGATTATGTTTTTATTAACCAATTATTTTAAAGTGCATCAAATACATTCAATGTACATTTAGTGCATTCTTCTTATTTTCAGTAAAGCATTTTAACATTTATAACATGTCCACTTAATTTCTAACTGGAGACAAAACACTGAACACGAGTCCAGTGTTTAGTTGTCGGCTACATAAAGCCCCACTCAAAGTCTGTGAGATGTTTTATAAGGGTGGCTACGTGAGGATTTACAGTTGCTGCCTTTTTCTGGACCAGCTTCCCGGTCTTCTTGGACACCACCTTTCCCTGGCTAGCCTTTGTTCCCCTCTCAGGGTTAACGCCAATGAATCGCCTAAAAAAGAGAGAAAGCATATTAGATATTGTGTTGTGATTGAAGATTACTTGCAGTCGATACAGAACCCCCCTCACATTGTTATTTAGGAATATGCACTGCACAAATATTAATATCAATTTTAGGATATATGTGAGCCTATACCATAACCACAGCTGTAGATGAGTGAATGCTCTAAAACCCATTAAGACAAATTCAGAGAGGAAGACAATGCTAAAGCCTCCCCAATCCCTCTCTCTATTTATGTTTTCTCTCCATCTACGGGACCGTGTATTTACGCTGATGTTTCCTGCTTTCACCCATTTAACATATCGTTACCTGCTCATTACCTATCTTCTCTGCATCCTGGGGTCACACTGGTGCTTCTTGCCTTTACCCATTCAACATATCTTTACCTGCACATTACCTACCTTCTCTGCATAGTGTGGTCACACTGGTGCTTTCTACCTTTACCCATTCAAAATATCTTTACCTGCACATTACCTACCTTCTCTGTATCCTGGAGTCAAGCTGGTGTTTCCTGCCTTTACTCATTCAACATATCTTTACCTGCACATTACCTACCTTCTCTGTATCCTGGTGTCTAGCTGGTGTTTCCTGCCTTCACCCATTCAACATATCTTTACCTGCACATTACCTACCTTCCCTGCATCCTTGGGTCACACTGGTGCTTCTTTCTTTCACCATACAACATATCTTCACCTGCACATACCTACCTTGTCTGCATGGCCTCGACCACACCTGCGCTTCCTTCTTTCAACCATTCAACATACCTTCACCCGCACATTACCTACCTTCCCTGCATAGTGGGGTCACACTGGTGCTTCCTGCCTTTACCCATTCAACATATCTTCACCCGCACATTACCTACTTGCTCTGCATTCTCGGGTCAAGCTGGTGCTTCCTGCCATCATCCAGTCAACATATCTTTACCTGCAAATTACCTACTTTTTCTGCATCCTGGGGTCAAACAGGTGCTTCCTTCTTTGACCCAGTCAACATATCTTTACCTGCACATTACCTACCTTCTCTGTATCCTAAAGTCAAACTGGTGCTTCGGTCCCTAATAAGAAGGTCCACAAAGGAACAGAAGAGTCATTGATTTAAGGCACCAAAATTGGGGAAATGACAAGTCAAATTCCTGAACAGAGGTGAGAAATATAAAATGAAATATCCTAACAGTATTTTAACAGTATCAAGAGGATTTACCTTTGAACAAATTCCAATGTCCGAGGACCTTCCTCTTGGTATTCCAAGTTGAACACATAGTAGGTGGCAAGAAGGGCAGCAAGCCCTGAGATTAAGCTAGGTTGGACGCCTTTGCAGATGACATCACCTTCCATGCTGATCATCCAACGTTTTATTGTGACTTTGTCACCAGCAACTGGTACAGTCAAGAAATGCAGTTTATGTTCCTAAACAGTATCCAATATGGGTAGCATTTTAAAAGTATTTGGAATGGCCACCTCACTCGCTCTCTCTTTACTCTGTTTACATCTAGTCTCCTAAGGCAGTGGTTCTCAAATGGGGGTACGCGTACTCCTGGGGGTACTTGAAGGTATGCCAAGGGGTACGTGAGATTTTTTTAAAATATTCTAAAAATAGCAACAATTCAAAAATCCTTCATAAATATATTTATTGAATAATACTTCGACAAAATATGAATGTAAGTTCATAAACTGAACAACTAATCAAGTAGGCTATTCCATTCATTACCATAAAGCCAGAGTTTCCCCCATGCCATGATGGTTTGACCCTACCTGGCGGTGCCACACGGCACCAACTGTCAATCAACTATCCATGTAGAAAACAATGGAGGCTTGGTTAAAGCGTAGTGGACATGTTCCATAAATATTGATGTTAAAGATTTCTTTTTTTGTGAAGAAATGTTGAGAATGAAGTTCATGAATCCAGATGGATCTCTATTGCAATCCCCAAAGAGGGCACTTTAAGTTGATTACTTCTATGTGTAAAAATCTTTATTTATAATTGAATCACTTGTTTATTTTTCAACAAGTTTTTAGTTATTTTTATATCTTTTTTTCCAAATAGTTCAAGAAAGACCACAACAAATGAGCAATATTTTGCACTGTTATACAATTTAATAAATCAGAAACTGATGACATAGTGCTGTATTTTACTTCTTTATCTCTTTTTTTCAACCAAAAATGCTTTGCTCTGATTAGGGGGTACTTGAATTAAAAAAATGTTCACAGGGGTACATCACTGAAAAAAGGTTGAGAACCACTGTCCTAAGGCAGTGGTTCTCAACCTTTTTTCAGTGCTGTGAACATTTTTTTAATGCAAGTAGACCTCCATGTCTTCATAACAGGAATATCCTGAATTCTCAAGTTGCATATCACAATAGTCATCATCAGTGTTAATAACACAAGAGCTGCTTGGATTTGCTGTTGAGCAAGTCAAACTTCGTTCAGTGTAGCCGTAGTGCTTCCTTGACACGTGCGATGTGAAAGTAGACTTAACTGTAAATCTTTTTTCACATTGACTGAAGGGGCACGTAACTGTCCTACCTTCGGTAATATGACTTTTCAAATGCAGGAGAAGGGCCCGTATATCATCGCACTTCGCGCTACATGAGACAATATTACAAGGTAAACCTTCTGCGCTATACATATCAGTCCTACTCTTGCCATATTTATGACGACGGCTGTGAGTTTTGAAGGCTGAGAAGTTGGAAAAAACTCTTGTGCATTTAGGGAAAGCACACTTAAACGATGCATTAGGCATACAACTATGACTTCGCATGTGTCTAACATACGCAATTACGTTGCTGCAAGTCGTAGCACATATGTTGCAAGTTATCATCTTTTATGATGACTATGACAAAAAAGAAGAAAACGTAGCTAGCTAGCATGCGGCGGTACATGCGCGTGGTCAACGATAGTGTCTGTGATGCTGACTGTGACGCTATGTCATTTCGGACTTTATAAATATATATATAAAGTAATTCAAACAGAAAATGACACATCAAGGTACAAGTGACTCTTACCTTGTTATCAAAAACACACGATGCAGTAGGATGGATTTAGCAGGGTCGGCCAGGTGAAATGAAGCTCGGTTGGACGAATTGTGGGCGGACCCAAGAAACAAGTCTGAAAAATACTGAATTACACGTAAACAGAAAATCTAAAATGGCATTGCTGAGACAGGGAAAGAAGCTGAAGGGAACAAATGTGTACATGAATGAGCATCTCACAAAACGCAATGCTGGAATCGCCAAGAAAGCACGCGACTTGAGAAGGCAGGGAAAATCCAGGGAACTTGGAGCACCAACTGTAAAATCTACATCAAGCTGAATGGAGGTCCAGAAGCAAGAGTAATTGTTGTCCATGACATCAAGGACCTGGACAATTTTTAAAGTTTACACAGCTACCAAAACAACGATGATAATGGACTCTGACAGAAAACAAACACCCAAATTCAACATCGACACTACTATGTTCCAAGGGACGACTAAACAAGAGGACCTACATTCAGGATTGCATTCACCTACACTTATTGAGATTATTGAAACAACATCAAAGATTGTTGAACAAGAAAATATGGAACTAAAAAATTTCTGCAACAAAGATTACAAAAACCAGGATTTGGAAAATGATATAGATCCAGATACAAATTTTTTCTCCCACATCAGTAATAATTGTTTTTATTATACAGATGATCAATATAATAGCAACATTACTTGCGATAACAAATTGTCAATTATTCATTTTAATAGCAGAAGCTTGTATGCAAACTACAACAACATTAAGAACTTTTTGGAACACATCAACGAACCATTCAAAGTGATTGCTGTTACAGAAACATGGATTGATGATAAAAAAGGAATACATTTTGATCTGGAGGGATATGAACTAAACTACATCAACAGAACCAACAAAAATGGAGGAGGAGTAGCTGTGTACGTGATGAAGAACCTGAACTACAAAGTGGTAAAAAACATGTTATTTGCTATAGATAATATCTTAGAATGTATAACCATTGAAATATGTCAGGAAAAAAGCAAAAGCATCTTCATCAGTTGTATATATAGATCACCTAAGTCAAGTATAGGAACATTTGAAGAATAGATCAAGGCTACTTACATGGATAATGGTGAAAGAATAATGTTCTTATGTGGTGACTTTAATATTGACTTATTGAACCCTAACAAGCAAAAGTCTATTGATGACTTCATTGATACAATGTACAGCATCAGTTTATATCCAAAAATCACAAAGCCAAGTAGAATCACAGCACACTGTGCCACGCTTATTGATAATATTTTTACCAATGAGTTTGACAATAACACTACAAGTGGTCTACTTATTACCGACGTTAGTGATCATCTGCCAGTTTTTACAATATATGATGGACACTACAAGAAGAAAATGGAAGACAAAAGGACATTTCGAAGACTGTGCACAGAGAAGAGGATGACTGCTTTCAAAATTGAGCTACAAAAGCAAGATTGGGACAATGTGTACAATGAAAAAGAGGTTGATGAAGCATATGAACATTTCTTAAACAAGTTCATAATACTTTATGACAAACATTGTTCATGGATACAACTTAGTAATAAACAGAGAAAGAATAACCAACCATGGATGACAAAAGGATTAAAAAATGCTTGTAAGAAGAAGAATACACTGTATAGAGAATTTATAGCACAAAGAACTATAGAGGCAGAAATTAAGTACAAAAAGTATAAAAACAAGTTAACAGAAATACTACCATCATGTAGAAAAGAATATTACAGTGAATTATTGGACGGGAACAAAAATAATATGAGAGCAACATGGGGCATCCTCAATAGCATTATTAAAAACTGGCACAAAGAGGGACTACCCTCAATACTTTTTAGACGGAAATAAAAACAATGACAACATAAAGGAAGTAGTTGAAAGCTTCAATAATTATTTTGTAAATATTGGACCAAAATTGGAAGAAAGGATTCCAGACCCAGTTCCAATTGAGGACTATAATGATACCATAGAGCGAAATCCCAACTCCATGTTCCTCAGTAATGTGACACAGGAGGAAATAGTTATAATCGTGAAAAAATGTAAATCTAAGACTTCAACTGATTGTAATGGAATTGATATGGACACGATAAAAAAGGTTATAGAAGAGATCTCAGGACCATTAATGTATATTAGTAACCTATCATTTCAAACAGGTACATTCCCAAACAAAATGAAAATAGCTAAAGTTGCACCAATTTATAAGACTGGAGATAAACATCAATTTACAAATTATAGACCTGTTTCTTTACTTCCACAATTTTCTAAAATCATTGAAAAACTGTTTAATAACAGATTAGAGAGTTTCATAAATAAAAATAGAATACTCGAAGAGAACCAATATGGATACAGAGCTAATGTCTCAACTTCAATGGCTTTAATTGAAATTACAGAAGAAATTACCAATGCAATAGACAGTAAAAAATGTGCAGCAGCAGTTTTTATGGATCTAACTAAAGCATTTGACACAATTAATCACAATATTTTAATCAAAAAACTAGAACGATATGGCATCAGAGGGTTAGTCTTAAACTGGATAAGAAGTTATCTAACGAACAGGAAACAATACGTGAAGCTAGGCGAACACACGTCTACAACGCTAAATATATCCTGTGGTGTACCTCAGGGATCAATATTAGGACCTAAATTATTCAATCTCTATATAAATGACATTTGTAAAGTTACAAAAGATTTAAAGTTAGTATTATTTGCGGATGATACAACAGCGTTTTGTTCAGGAGAGAACACACAGGAGAAAATACAAATAATAGCAGAAGAAATTAACAAATTAAAAAGATGGTTTGACAAAAACAGACTATCGTTGAATCTTAGTAAAACTAAAATAATGCTATTTGGTAATAGTAGAAGAGAAAGTCAAACAAAAATACAAATAGACGGAATAGAAATTGAAAGAGTAAATGAAACCAAATTTCTAGGTATAATGATTGATGATAAATTGAACTGGAAATCTCACGTAAAAAATATACAACATAAAGTAGCAAGAAACACGTCAATAATGAATAAAGCAAAACATGTTCTAGACAAAAAATCACTTCATAGTCTATACTGCTCACTAGTGTTACCATATCTGAGCTACTGTGTAGAAATATGGGGAAATAATTACAAAAGTACACTTCATTCATTAACGGTGTTACAAAAAAGATCAGTTAGAATAATACATAATGTTGGATATAGAGAACATACAAATCCTTTATTTATTGAATCAAAGATACTGAAATTCCACGACATAGTGAATTTGCAAACAGCTAAAATTATGCACAAAGCAAACTATAACCTGCTACCCAAGAATATACAACAATTCTTCTCAACAAAAGAGGAGAAATATAATCTTAGAGAAAAATGTAATTTAAAACATTTGTACGCACGTACAACACTTAAGACCTTCAGTATATCAGTATGTGGAATTAAATTATGGAATGGATTAAGCAAAGCAATCAAACAATGTACTAATATGATCCACTTCAAGAAACTCTTCAAACTTAAAGTGTTTACAAAGTACAAAGAAGAAGAACCATGACAAACATTTTCAATTTATTTCATCCATTCATTCATTCATTCTTAAAGTAATCTTACTTATCTCATCATATGAAATATGACTTTCTTCACCAATTATTATTATTAAATTCTTACTATTATTTATTTATTTATTTTTATTGTGATTACATATGGAGTTTATTGTGAAAAAATTGAGAACAGGAAGTGAATAAAAAAAGTTTCAGCAACTGTTATGTAAAGAAAAGGGGTAGGATTAAATAAGCTCTGCTTCTTCCTACTCCTTTTCGAACATGTTGAAAAGAGAAACTGGAAATTGTGATGGATCATGTTGTATGCTTGCATGTTCGAAATAAACTCAAACTCAACTCAACACTGTAGGTTTTACAGTAACTTACTGCTGGTCGATATTTTTTGAAAAATGCAACAACATTTACAGTACTTAACTGCATTTAAGAAGAACATGATAGGTTGATTGGCAACACTAAATTGGCCCTAGTGTGTGAATGTGAGTGTGAATGTTGTCTGTCTATCTGTGTTGGCCCTGCGATGAGGTGGCGACTTGTCCAGGGTGTACCCCGCCTTCCGCCCGATTGTAGCTGAGATAGGCTCCAGCGACCCCGAAGGGAATAAGCGGTAGAAAATGGATGGATGGATGGAGTATATAACTGTAATTTTATTTTTTATTTTTACAGTAATTTTTTACAGTGAAGGTCATGGGTGTCAAACTCTGGCCCGTGGGCCAAATTTGGCCCAACGTGTAATTTGACTTGGCCCTTGAGGCAATATCAAATTAACACTAAAGCTGGACCGGCGATTATACATTGCGGCAGTGCCGCGGTAACACCGCATTCACCGCTACTTCTAATACTTGCCAAGACAAAAGTGACTCCAGCACTCCTCCCGAATTTTTTTTTTTTTTTTCAGCTAGTCAAACGAGTGCCGGCCCAGTTTCATGTGAGTGCAGCTTCTGCACCCACACACAATTGAATGCAACGCATACTTCATCAACAGCGATACAGGTTACACTGACGGTAGCCAAATAAAAAACTTTAACACTTTTAGAAATATACGCCACACTGTGAATCCACACCAAACAAGAATGACAAACACATTTCGGGAGAACATCCGCACCGTAACACAACATAAACACAACACAACAAATACCCAGAACCCTTTGTAGCACTAAATCTTCCGGGACGCTACAAGGTGTGTGTGTGTGTTGGGGGGGGGGGGGGGGGGGGGGGGGTTTGGTGGTAGCGGGGGTGTATTTTGTAGCGTCCCGAAAGAGTTAGTGCTGCAAAAGATTCTGGGTATTTGTTCTTTTGTGTTCATGTTATGTTACGGTGCGGATGTTCTCCCGAAAAGTGTTTTTTATTTTTGTTTGGTGTGGGTTCACAGTGTGGCGTATATTTCTAACAGTGTTAAAGTTTTTTATACTGGCACCCTCAGTGTAACCTGTATCGCTGTTGATGAAGTATGCGTTGCATTCATTTGTGTATGCATGCTGAAGCTGCACATATCTTGTGACTGGGTGTGAATGATGTTAGAATTGGGTGTACGAGATATGACTGTTGAACACCTTCGAAAGTTACCTCAGCTCAAAGCCTGAGCCCCGACATTAAAGAACTAGCATCTAAAAAAAGATGCCAGGTATCTGGCTTGGGCGCATCAAATTAGATCAGTGTGTTGCAAACTGAGCAGTTTAAAGTCCTGAATGGTTGTTTTATTCATTGTTATTTTATTTTCAAATTTATTAGCCTGTGGAAAAAGTTAATGTTGATATTTACCTCAGAAGGCTGCAAATAGAAAAGAGGCATTCAATGTTTATTTAAATTGTATTTGATATGCAATTTATATTTTTTAATTATTATTATTATTATTTGAAACTCCATTTTGCATGTCACTATAAAGTTATATAAGCCTTGCTTGTTCAATATTCAATGCAAAACTTGTTTGGGTCCCTATTAAAAGGTTAATTTGTTCAACCTTGGCCCGCGGCTTTGTTCAGTTTTAAACTTTGGCCCACTCTGTATTTGAGTTTGACACCCCTGGTGAAGGTGAATCTCTGTCATCCTGGAGGCCACGGGGAAGACCCAGGACACATTGGGAACACTATGTCTCCCGGCTGGCCTGGGAACGCCTCGGGATCCCCTGACAAAAGGTCCTAGGTGAGGGATCAGACAAAGAGCAGCTCAAAGACCTTTATGAAAAGTACAAATCGAGGACCTAGATTTTTTCTCGCCCAGGCGCAGGTCACCGTGGCTCCCCTGTGGACGCAGGCGCAGAGGTGGGGCACGATGGCGAGCGACTGGTGGCCGGGCCTGTCTCCATGGGGCCCTGCCGGGCTCAGCTCGAAGAGGCAACGTGGGTCAACCCTCCAATGGGCTCACCACTCATGGGCCCATTGAGGTCATAGAGGTCGGATGCAGTGTGAACTGGGCGGTAGCCGAAGGCAGGGCACTTGGCGGTCCGATTATCGGCTACATAAGCTCGCTCTTGGGACGTGCAACGTCACCTCGCTGGGAGGGAAAGAGCCTGAGCTGGTGCGCGAGGTGAAGAAGTTCCGGCTAGATATAGTTGGACTCACTTCGACGCACAGCAAGGGCTCTGGAACCTGTTCTCTCAAGAGGGGCTGGACTCTCTTCCACTCTGGCGTTGCAAGCAATGAGAGGCTGGGGTGGCAATTGTTGTTGCTCAAAGCCTGCACGTTGGACTTTAACCCAGTAGACGAGATGGTAGCTTCCCTCCGCCTTCGGGTTGGGTGACGGGTCCTGACTGTTGTTTGTGTTTACGCACCAAACAGCAGCTCAGAGTACCCACTCTTTTTGGATTCCCTTGAGGGAGTACTGGAGAGTGCTCCCTCGGGTGATTCCCTTGTTCTGTTGGGGGACTTCAATGCTCATGTTGGCAAGGACAGTGAAACCTGGAGAGTCGTGATTGGGAAAAATGGCCACCCGGATCTGAACCCAAGTGGTGCTTTGTTATTGGACTTTTGTGCTCGTCACGGATTGTCCATAACAAACACAATGTTCAAACATAAGGAAGAACTTTGAACATGTCACGAGGGAGGTGCTGGACATTGAGTCTGAGTGGACCATGTTCCGTGCCTCTCTTGTCGAGCCTGCTGATTGGCGCTGTGGCCGCAAGGTGTTTGGTGCCTGTCGTGGCGGTAATCCTAGAACTCGCTGGTGGCCACCAGCAGTGAGGGATGCCGTCAAGCTGAAGAAAGAGCCTATCGGGTCCTTTTGGCTCATGGGACTCCAGAGGCAGCGGGCATACCGACAGGCCAAGCAGTGCCTGGGGAATCTGTGGTGGACTCTCCTATTTCTGGGGCTTAGGTTGCCTAGGTAGTTAAAAAGCTCCTCTGTGGCAAGGCCCCGGTGGTGGATGAGTTCCTTAAGGCTCTGGATACTGTGGGGCTGTCTTGGTTGACAAGACTCTGCAACATCGCGTGAACATTGGGGGCGGTACCTCTGGATTGGCAGACCGGGGTGGTGGTTCCTCTCTTTAAGAAGGGGAACCGGAGGGTGTGTTCCAACTATCGTGAAACACACTCCTCAGCCTTCCCGGTAAGGTCTATTCATGTGTACTGGAGAGGAGGAAACTCGGATCCAGGACGAACAGTGTGGTTTTCGTCCTGGTCGTGGAACGGTAGACCAGGTCTATACTCTCGGCAGGGTCCTTGAGTGTGAAGCGACTGGGATGAGAATCAGCACCTCCAAGTCCAAGTCCATGGTTCTCGCGCAGGAAAGGGTCGAGTGCCATCTCCAGGTTGGGGAGGAGATCTTGCCCCAAGTGGAGGAGTTCAAGTACCTAGGAGTCTTGTTCACGAGTGAGGATAGAGTGGATCGAGAGATCCACAGGCGGATTGGTGCGGCGTCTTCAGTATTGAGGACGCTATATCGATCCGTTGTGGTGAAGAAGGAGCTGAGCCAGAAGGAAAAGCTCTCAATTTACCGTCGATCTACGTTCCCAGCTTTGGGTTATGACCGAAAGGACAAGCGGCCGAAATGTGTTTCCTCTGCCGGGTGGTGGGTCTCTCCCTTAGAGACAGGGTGAGAAGCTCTGTCATCCGGGAGGAACTCAAAGTAAAGCCGCTGCTCCTCCACATTGAGAGGAGCCATGAGGTGGTTCGGGCATCTGCTCAGGATGCCACCCGAACGCCTCTAGGGAGGTGTGGCAGGAGGCCACGGGGAAGACCTAGGACACATTGGAAAGACTATGTCCCCGGCTGGCCTGGGAACGCCTCGGAATACCCCGAGAAGAGCTGGACGAAGTGGCTGGGGAGAGGGAAGTCTGGGATTTTCTGCTCAGGCTACTGCCTGACCTCGGATAAGCGGAAGAAAATGGATGGATTTAGAATGACAGTTATACTGTCAGATTGAGTACAAAAACTAACTAAACCTTACACAATATAATGTTTCTAGTAAAACTCACAAAGATACATATCTCCAGGCATTATTAGCCATTTTGCATGTGTGGTTTAGGAGTTATGTTTAAATAAATAACTGCCAGATTGAGTGTGACAGTAAACTGTCATAGTGAGTAAAACCCTTATTTTGTATTTGCAAACCTTACAAAAACAACTAAATCTAGTTAAACTCACACAGATACAATATTACAGGCATTTTTAGACATAATGCATGTTTGGTTTTAGAGTAATGTTTATATAACTTTCATATTTAGTATGACAGCTGTACTGTCATATTGAATAAAAAAAACAACTAACTTGTGTCTTTGCAAACCTTACAAAATACCATTTTTCTAGTAAAACTAACTAGATACATGCTCCAGGCATTATTAGCCATTTTGCATGTGTTGTTTGAGTTATGTTTAAAAAACTGTCATATTGAGTGTGACAGTATACTGTCATAAAACCCAATTTTTGTATTTGCAACCCTGATTCTAGTAAAACTCACATATATACAATATTACAGGCAGTTTTGGACATAATGCATGTTTGGTTTTGGAGTTATGTTTATATAACTTTCATATATAGTATGACAGCTAAACTGTTATATTGAGTAAAAAAACTAACTTGTGTTTGTCATAAAACCCAATTTTTGTATTAGCAAACCATACAAATGATTCAAATAAAACTCACATGGATTCAATATTACAGGCATTTTCAGACATTTTGCATGTTTGGTTTAGGAATTATGTTGTGATACATTTGTATTGCTTTTTTCACATTATCTCAGGATTTTTAGAACATTACTGTCATATTGAGTAAAAAAATAATTTTTGTGTTTGCAAGCCTTAAAAAAAGCATATGTGTATGCATTATTAGCCATTTTTCAGGTGTGGTTTAGGAGTTATGTTTAAATAACTGTCATATTGAGTGTGGCGTTATACTGTCGTAGTGAGTTAAAAAAAACTAACTTGTGTCTTTGCAAACCTTACAAAAGAAAATGTTTCTAGCAACACTCACAAAGATAATTTTTTTCACGCTATTAGACATGTTTCATGTGTATTTAGGAGTTATAATTAAATAACTTTCATATTGAGTGTTAAAGTTATAATGTCATTATGTGTAAAACCTAATTTTTGTATTTGCAAACCTTACAAAAACAATTGATTCTAGTAAAACTTATATAGATTCAATATTACAGGCATTTTTAGACAATTTACATGTTTGGTTTAAAAGTTGTGTTTGAATACATTTGTATTGCTTTTTTCGCATTATCTCAGGATTCTAAGATCATTACTTTCATATTGAATAAAACACTACTTTTTGTTTTTGCAAACCTTACAAACTCACATGAATACATTATTATAAGCAATTTTAGACATGACACACGTTTGGTTTTGGAGTTATGTTTATATAACTTTTATATTTAGTATGACTGTTATACTGTCATATTGAATAAAAAAAACTAGCTTGTGTCTTTGCAAACTTTACAAAATATAATTTTTCTAGTAAAACTAACAAAGATACATGCCTCCAGGCATTATTACCCATTTTGCATGGGTTGTTTAGGAATTATGTTTAAATACATTTTTATTGCTTTTTTCGCATTATCTCAGGATTCTTAGATCATTACTTTCATATTGAGTAAAAAACTACTTTTTGTTTTTGCAAACCTTACAAACTCACATAAATACATTATTACAGGTATTTTTAGACATAACACATGTTTGGTTTTGGAGTTATGTTTATATGACTTTTATATTTAATATGACTGTTATACTGTCATATTGAATAAAAAAAAACTAGCTTGTGTCTTTGCAAACTTTACAAAAGTTCATTTTTCTAGTAAAACTAACAAAGATACATGTCTCCAGGCATTATTACCCATTTTGCATGGGTTGTTTAGGAATTATGTTTAAAAACATTTTTATTGCTTTTTTCGCATTATTTCAGGATTTTAAGATCATTACTTTCATATTGAGTAAAAAACTACTTTTTGTTTTTGCAAACCTTACAAACTCACATTAATACATTATTACAGGCATTTTTTAGACATGACACATATTTGGTTTTGGAGATATGTTTATATAACTTTCATATTTAGTATGACTGTTATACTGTCATATTGAATAAAAAACAACTAGCTTGTGTCTTTGCAAACTTTACAAAATATACCTTTCCTAGTAAAACTAACAAAGATACATGTCTCCAGGCATTATTACCCATTTTGCCTGGGTTGTTTAGGAATTATGTTTGAATACATTTTTATTGCTTTTTTCGCATTATCTCAGGATTTTAAGATCATTACTTTCATATTGAGTAAAAAACTACTTTTTGTTTTTGCAAACCTTACAAACTCACGTTAATACATTATTACAGGCATTTTTAGACATGACACATGTTTGGTTTTGGAGTTATGTTTATATAACTTTCATATTTAGTATGACTGTTATACTGTCATATTGAATAAAAAAAAACTAGCTTGTGTCTTTGCAAACTTTACACAAGACCTTTTTTTGTAGTAAAACTAACAAAGATACATGTCTCCAGGCATTATCACCCACTTTGCATGGGTTGTTTAGGAATTATGTTTAAAGACATTTTTATTGCTTTTTTCGCATTATCTCAGGATTCTTAGATCATTACTTTCATATTGAGTAAAAACTACTTTTTGTTTTTGCAAACCTTACAAACTCACGTTAATACATTATTACAGGCATTTTTAGACATGACACATGTTTGGTTTTGGAGTTATGTTTATATAACTTTTATATCTAATATGACTGTTATACTGTCATATTGAATAAAAAACACTAGCTTGTGTCTTTGCAAACTTTACAAAAGATCATTTTTCTAGTAAAACTAACAAAGATACATGTCTCCAGGCAGTATTAGCCATTTTGCACGGGTTGTTTAGGAATTATGTTTGAATTCATTTGTATTGCTTTTTTCGCATTATCTCAGGATTATAAGATCATTACTTTCATATTGAGTAAAAAACTACTTTTTGTTTTTGCAAACCTTACAAACTCACATAAATACATTATTACAGACATTTTTAGACATGACACATGTTTGGTTTTGGAGTTATGTTTATATAACTTTTATATTTAGTATGACTGTTATACTGTCATATTGAATAAAAAACACTAGCTTGTGTCTTTGCAAACTTTACAAAAGATCATTTTTCTAGTAAAACTAACAAAGATACATGTCTCCTGGCATTATTACCCATTTTGCATGGGTTGTTTAGGAATTATGTTTAAAGACATTTTTATTGCTTTTTTTGCATTATCTCAGGATTCTTAGATCAATACTTTCATATTGAGTAAAAAATTACTTTTTGTTTTTGCAAACCTTACAAACTCACATTAATACATTATTACAGGCATTTTTAGACATGACACATGTTTGGTTTTGGAGTTATGGTTATATAACTTTCATATTTAGTAGGACTGTTATACTGTCATATTGAATAAAAAAAAACTGGCTTGTGTCTTTGCAAACTTTACAAAAGATCATTTTTCCAGTAAAACTAAAAAAGATACATGTCTCCAGGCATTATTAGCCATTTTGCATGGGTTGTTTAGGAATTATGTTTAAATACATTTTTATTGCTTTTTTCGCATTATCTCAGGATTCTAAAATCCTTACTTTCATATTGAGGAAAAAACTACTTTTTGTTTTTGCAAACCTTACAAACTCACATAAATACATTATTATAGGCAATTTTAGACATGACACACGTTTGGTTCTGGAGTTATGTTTATATAACTTTCATATTTAGTATGACTGTTATACTGTCTTATTGAATAAAAACAACTAGCTTGTGTCTTTGCAAACTTTACAAAATATATATTTCCTAGTAAAACTAACAAAGATACATGTCTCCAGGCATTATTACCCATTTTGCCTGGGTTGTTTAGGAGTTATGTTTAAATACATTTTTATTGCTTTTTTCGCATTATCTCAGGATTCTAAGATCATTACTTTCATATTGAGTAAAAAACTACTTTTTGTTTTTGCAAACCTTACAAACTCTCATAAATACATTATTACAGACATTTTTAGACATGACACATGTTTGGTTTTGGAGTTATGTTTATATAACTTTTATATTTAGTATGACTGTTATACTGTCATATTGAATAAAAGAAACTAGCTTGTGACTTTGCAAACTTTACAAAAGATAATTTTTCTAGTAAAACTAACAACGATACATGTCTCCAGGCATTATTAGACATTTTGCATGTGTTGTTTAGGAGTTATGTTTAAATACATTTGTATTGCTTTTTTCGCATTATCTCAGGATTCTAAGATCATTACTTTCATATTGAGTAAAAAACTACTTTTTGTTTTTGCAAACCTTACAAACTCACATTAATACATTATTACAGGCATTTTTAGACATGACACATGTTTGGTTTTGGAGTTATGTTTATATAACTTTCATATTTAGTAGGACTGTTATACTGTCATATTGAATAAAAAAAAACTGGCTTGTGTCTTTGCAAACTTTACAAAAGATAATTTTTCCAGTAAAACTAGAAAAGATACATGTTTCCAGGCATTATTAGCCATTTTGCATATATTGTTTAGGAGTAATGTTTAAATACATTTTTATTGCTTTTTTCGCATTATCTCAGGATTTTAAGAACATTACAGTCATATTGAGTAAAAAAACTACTTTTTGTGTTTGCAAGATTTAAAAAAGCATGTGTTTCGAGTAAAACGGCCAAGGATGCATTATTTCAGGCATTATTAGCCATTTTTCATGTGTGGTTTGAGTTATGGTTAAATAACTGTCATATACTGTCAGTTATGACATAGTAAGTAAAACCTAATTTTTGTATTTGCAAACCTTACAAAATCATTTAAATCTAGTAAAACTCACATGGATTCAATATTACAGACATGTTTAGACATTTTGCATGTTTGGTTTAGGAATTATGTTGGAATCATTTTTATTAATTTGTTCGTATTATCTCAGAATTTTAGAACATTACTGTCATATTGAGTAAAAAAATAATTGTTGTGTTTGCAAGCCATAAAAAAGCATATGTTTCGAGTAAAACTTATTATTTCAGGCATTGTTAGTCATTTTTCATGTGTAGTTTAAGAGTTATGTTTAAATAACTGTCATATTGAGTGTGGCAGTTATACTGTCATATTGAGTAAAAAAAACTAACCTGTCTTTGCAAACCTTACAAAAGAAAATGTTTCTAGTAACACTCACAAAGATACATTTTTTCACGCATTATTAGACATGTTTCATGTGTGGTTAGGAGTTATAAATAAATAATTGTCATATTGAGTGTTACAGTTTTAATGTCATTATGTGTAAAACCTAATTTTTGTATTTGCAAACCTTACAAAAACAATTGATTCTAGTAAAACTTATATAGATTCAATATTACAGGCATTTTTAGACATTTTACATGTTTGGTTTAAAATTTGTGTTTGAATACATTTGTATTGCTTTTTTCGCATTATCTCAGGATTCTAAGAACATTACTTTCATATTGAGTAAAAAACTACTTTTTGTTTTTGCAAACCTTACAAACTCACATAAATACATTATTACAGGCATTTTTAGACATGACACATGTTTGGTTTTGGAGTTATGTTTATATAACTTTCATATTTAGTATGACTGTTATACTGTCATATTGAATAAAAAAAACTAGCTTGTGTCTTTGATATCTTTACAAAAGATCATTTTTTTAAACTAACAACGTTACATGTCTCCCTAGGCATTATTAGCCATTTTGCATGTGTTGTTTAGGAGTTAGGTTTAAATACATTTTTATTGCTTTTTTCCCATTATCTCAGGGTTCTAAGAACTTTAAAGTCAAGTAAAAAACTACTTTTTGTGTTTGCAAAATGTAAAACTCAGTAAAACTCCCAATGATTCATTATTTCAGGCATTATTAGCCATTTTTTTGTGTGGTTTATGAGTTATGTTTAAATAACTGTCATATTGAGTGTGATTTTGTCATTGTGAGTAAAACCTCATTTTTGTATTTGCAAACCTTACAAAAACAACCGATTCTAGGAAAACTCACATTGATACAATATTACAGGCATGTTTAGACATATTGCATGTTTGGTTTTGGAGTTATATTTATATAACCTGCTTTCTGACCCGCCACCTTTGTGGTTTGCGTGTCCCACTGATCCAGGAACTATGTTGTCCGGGGGCTTCTATGGTCTCCCAAGACAAACAGGTCCTAGGTGAGGGATCAGACAAAGAGCAGCTCAAAGACCTTTATTAAAAGTACAATTGAGGACCTAGATTTTTTCTCGCCCAGACGCAGGTCACCTCTGGGCCTGTGGAGCCAGGCCCAGAGGTGTGGCACGATGGCGATTGACGGGCCTGTCCCCATGGGGCCCAGCCGTGCTCAGCTCGAAGAGGCAACGTGGATCCCCCCTCCAGGGCTCACCACTCATGGGCTGGGTCATAGAGGGTGCAGTGTGAGCTGGGCGGAAGCCGAAGGCAGGGCACTTGGTGGTCCGATTATCGGCTACATAAGCTCGCTCTTGGGACATGGAACATCACCTCGCTGGGAGGGAAGGAGCCTGAGCTGGTGCATGAGGTGGAGACGTTCCCGGCTAGATATAGTTGGACTCACAGCAAGGGCTCTGGAACCTGTTCTCTCAGAGGGGCTGGACTGAGCTGAACTTTCATTACTTGCAACGCCAGAGTGGAAGAGATTCCACACTGGCGTTGCAACTAATGAGAGGCTGGGGTGGCAATTCTTGTTGCCCCCCGGCTCAAAGCCTGCACGTTGGACTTTAAACCCAATAGACGAGATGGTAGCTTCCTTCAGCCTTCGGGTTGGGTGACGGGTCCTGACTGTTGTTTGTGTTTACACACCAAACAGCAGCTCAGAGTACCAACTCTTTTTGGATTCCCTTGAGGGAGTACTGGAGAGTGCTCCCTCGGGTGATTCCCTTGTTCTGCTGGTGGACTTCAACGCTATGTTGGCAACGACAGTGAAACCTGGAGAGTCGTGATTGGGAAAAATGGCCACCCGGATCTGAACCCAAGTGGTGCTTTGTTATTGGACTTTTGTGCTTGTCACGGATTGTCCATAACAAACACAATGTTCAAACATAAGGGTGTCCATATGTGCACTTGGCACAAGGACACCCTCGGCCGCATGATTGACTTTGTAGTTGTGTCATGGGATTTGCGGCCTCATGTTTTGGACACTCGGTGAAGAGAGGGGCAGAGCTTTCCACCAACCACCACCTGGTGGTGAGCTGGCTCCGATGGTAGGGGAGGATGCCGGTCAGACCTGGCAGGCCCGAACGCATTGTAAGGGTCTGCTGGGAACACCTAGCAGAGTCCCCTGAAGAACTTTGAACATGTCCGGAAGAACTTTGAACATGTCACGAGGGAGGTGCTGGACATTGAGTCTGAGTGGACCATGTTCCGTTCCTCTCTTGTTGAGCCAGCTGATTGAAGCTGTGGCCGCAAGGTGTTTGGTGCCTGTTGTGGCGGTAATCCACCAGCAGTGAGGGATGCTGTCAAGCTGAAGAAAGAGCCACCGGGTCCTTTTGGCTCATGGGACTCCAGAGGCAGTGGGCATACCGACAGGCCAAGCGAGACATCCTCAGTCCCACCAACACGTCTTCCTATGAGGAAACAGTGCCTGGGAAGTCTGTGGTGGGCTCTCCTATTTCTGGGGCTGAGGTTGCCAAGGTAGTTAAAAAGCTCCTCGGTGGCAAGGCCCCGGGGGTATGAGCTCCGTCCGGAGTTCCTTAAGGCTCTGGATGCTGTGGGGCAGTCTTGGTTGACAAGACTTTGCAACATTGCGTCTACATCGGGGGCGGGACCTCTGGATTGGCAGACCGGGGTGGTGGTTCCTCTCTTTAAGAAGGGGAACCGGTGAGGGTGTGTTCCAACTATCGTAGATCACACTCCTCAGCCTTCCCGGTAAGGTCTATTCATGTGTAATGGAGAGGAGGAACCTCTGATCCAGTACGAACAGTGTGGTTTTCGTCCTGGTCGTGGAACGGTAGACCAGCTCTATACTCTCGGCAGGGTCCTTGAGTGTGCATGGGAGTTTGCCCAACCAGTCTACATAAGTTTTGTGGACTTGGAGAAGACATTCGACCTTGTAAATCCTGTGGGGAGTGCTCAGAGAGTATGGAGTATCGGCATGTCTGATTGTGGCGGGTGTCTCCCTGTATGATCAGTGTCAGAGCTTGGTCCGCATTGCCGGCAGTATGTCGGACCCCTTTCCAGTGAGGGTTGGACTCCGCCAAGGCTGCCCTTTGTCACCGATTCTGTTCATAACTTTAATGGACAGAATATCTAGGCGCAGTCATGGCTTTGAGGATCCCCTCAACGCCATGACTGCGCCTGGTTTGGTGGCTGCAGGATTAGGTCTCTGCTTTTTGCAGATGATGTGGTCCTGATGGCTTCAACTGGCCAAGATCTTCAGCTTTCATTGGATCGGTTCGCAGTGAAGCGACTGGGATGAGAATCAGCACCTCCAAGTCCGAGTCCATGGTTCTCGCCCGGGAAAGGGTGGAGTGCCATCTCGAGGTTGGGAAAGAGATCTTGCCCCAAGTGAAGGAGTTCAAGTACCTAGGAGTCTTGTTCACGAGTGAGGATAGAGTGGATTGTGAGATCTACAGGCGGATCGGTGCGGCGTCTTCAGTAATGAGGACGCTATATCGATCCGTTGTGGTGAAGAAGGAGCTGAGCCAGAAGGAAAAGCTTTCAATTTACCGGTCGATCAACGTTCCCATCCTCACCATGGTCATGAGCTTTGGGTTATGACCGAAAGGACAAGGTCACGGGTACAAGCGGCCGAAATGAGTTTCCTCCGCCGGGTGGTGGGTCTCTCCCTTAGAGATAGGGTGAGAAGCTCTGTCATCTGGGAGGAACTCAGTGTAAAGCCTCTGCTCCTCCACATTGAGAGGAGCCAGATGAGGTGGTTCGGGCATCTGCTCAGGATGCCACCCGAACGCCTCCCTAGGTCCGAACGGCAGGAGGCCATGGGGAAGACCTAGGATACATTGGAAAGACTATGGCCTGGGAACGCCTCGGGATCCCCCGAGAAGAGCTGGACGAAGTGGCTGGGGAGAGGGAAGTCTGGGCTCTCTGCTTAGGCTGCTGCCCCCGCAACCCGACCTCGGATAAGCGGAAGAAAATGGATGGATTTAGTATGACAGTTATACTGTCATATTGAGTGTGACAGTATACTGTCATAAAACCCAATTTTTGTATTTGTAAACCTGATTCTAGTAAAACTCACATCTATACAATATTACAGGCAATTTTGGACATAATGCACGTTTGGTTTTGGAGTTATGTTTATATAACTTTAATATATAGTATGACATCTATACTGTTATAATGAGTAAAAAAACTAACTTGTGTCTGTCATAAAACTCAATTTTTGTATTTGCAAACCTTACAAAAACAAATGATTCTAGTAAAACTCACATGGATTCAATATTACAGGCATTTTTAGACATTTTGCATGTTTGGTTTAGGAATTATGTTGGAATACATTTGTATTGCTTTTTTCACATTATCTCAACATTTTAAGAACTTACTGTCATATTGAGTAAAAAAAACTTTTTGTGTTTGCAAGCCTTAAAAAAACAACCGATTCTAGTAAAACTCACATTGATACAATATTACAGGCATGTTTAGACATCTTGCATGTTTGGTTTTGGAGTTATGTTTATATAACCTGCTTTCTGAGCCGCCACCTTTGTGGTTTGCGTGTCCCACTGATCCTAGGAGCTATGTTGTCCGGGGGCTTCTATGCCCCCTGGTAGGGTCCCCCAAGACAAACAGGTCCTAGGTGAGGAATCAGACAAAGAGCAGCTCAAAGACCTTTATGAAAAGTACAAATCGAGGACCTAGATATTTTCTCGCCCGGACGCGGGTCACCTTGGCTCCCCTGTGGAGCCAGGCCCAGAGGTGGGGCACGATGGCGAGCGACTGGTGCCCATGGGGCCCAGCTCGAAGAGGCAACGTGGGTCCCCCCTGCAATAGGCTCACCACTCATGGGCTGGGTCATAGAGGTCGGGTGCAGTGTTAGCTGGGCGGAAGCCGAAGGCAGGGCACTTGGCGGTCCGATTATCGGCTACATAAGCTCGCTCTTGGGACGTGGAACGTCACCTCGCGAGGTGGAGAAGTTCCCGGCTAGATAAAGCTGGACTCACTTTGACGCACAGCAAGGGCTCTGGAACCTGTTCTCTCAAGAGAGGTTGGACTCTCTTCCACTCTGGCGTTGCAAGTAATGAGAGGCTGGGTTGGCAATTCTTGTTGCCCCCCGGCTCAAAGCCTGCACGTTGGACTTAACCCAGAAGACGAGATGGTAGCTTCCCTCCGCTTTCGGGTTGGGTGACGGGTCCTGACTGTTGTTGGTGTTTACGCACCAAACAGCAGCTCAGAGTACCCACTCTTTTTGGATTCCCTTGAGAGTGCTCCCTCGGGTGATTCCTTTGTTCTGCTGGGGGTCTTCAACGCTCATGTTGGCAACGACTTTGAAACCTGGAGAGTCGTGATTGGGAAAAATGGCCACCCGGATCTGAACCCAAGTGGTGCCTTGTTATTGGACTTTTGTGCTCGTCACGGATTGTCCATAACAAACACAATGTTCAAACATAAGGGTGTCCATATGTGCACTTGGCACCAGGACACCCTCGGCCGCAGTTCCATTATTGACTTTGTAGTTGGGTCATGGGATTTGCGGCCTCATGTTTTGGACACTCGGGTGAAGAGAGGGGCGAGCTTTCTACCGATCACCACCTGGTGAGCTGGCTCCGATGGTGGGGTAGGATCCCGGACAGACCTGGCAGGCCCAAACGCATTGTGAGAGTCTTTTGGGAATGCCTAGCAGAGTCTCCTGTCAGAGAGAGTTTCCTTTTCTACCTCCGGAGGAACTTTGAACATGTCACAAAGGAGGTGCTGGACATTGAGTCTGAATGGATCATGTTCCGTGCCTCTCTTGTCAAGCCAGCTGATTGGAGCTGTGGCCGCAAGGTGTTTGGTGCCTGTCGTGGCGGTAATCCTAGAACCCGCTGGTGGCCACCAGCAGTGCGGGATGCCGTCAAGCTGAAGAAAGAGCTTATCTGGTCCTTTTGGCTCATGGGACTCCAGAGGCAGCGGGCATACCGACAGGCCAAGCAGTGCCTGGGGAATCTGTGGTGGGCTCTCCTATTTCTGGGGCTGAGGTTGCCAAGGTAGTTAAAAAGCTCCTCGGTGGCAAGGCCCCGGGGGTGGATGAGCTCCGTCCGGAGTTCCTTAAGGCTCTGGATGCTGTGGGGCTGTTTTAGTTGACAAGACTCTGCAACACCGCATGGACATCAGGGGCGGTACCTCTGGATTGGCAGACCGGGGTGGTGGTTCCTCTCTTTAAGAAGGGGACCGGAGGGTGTGTTCCAACTATCGTTGATCACACTCCTCAGCCTTCCCGGTAAGGTCTATTCATGTGTACTGGAGAGGAGGAACTTCGGATCCAGGACGAACAGTGTGGTTTTCGTCCTGGTCGTGGAACGGTAGACCAGCTCTATACTCTCGGCAGGGTCCTTGAGTGTGCATGGGAGTTTGTCCAACCAGTCTACATGTGCTTTGTGGACTTGGAGAAGACATTCGACCGTGGCCACCCCGGGAAGTCCTGTGGGGAGTGCTCAGAGAGTATGGGGTATCGGCATGTTTGATTGTGGCGGATCGCTCCCTGTATGATCAGTGTCAGAGCTTGGTCCGCATTGCCAGCAGTAAGTCGGACCCCTTTCCAGTGAGGGTCGGACCGGAGTCCAACCCTCGTGTTGGCTGCCCTTTGTCACCAAATGTGTTCATAAATTTTATGGACAGAATTTCTAGGCGCAGTCATGGCGTTGAGGGGATCCGGTTTGGTGGCTGCAGGATTAGGTCTCTCCTTTTTGCAGATGATGTGGTCCTTATGGCTTTAACTGGCCAGGATTTTCAGCTCTCATTGGATTGGTTCGCAGCCGAGTGTGAAGCGACTGGGATGAGAATCAGCACCTCCAAGTCCGAGGTTCTCGTCCGGGAAAGGGTGGAGTGCCATTTCGAGGTTGGGCAGGAGATCTTGCCCCAAGTGGATGAGTTCAGGTACCTGGAGTCTTGTTCATGAGTGAGGGAAGAGTGGATCGTGAGATGCACAGGCTGCCGGCCGAAATGAGTTTTCTCCGCTGGGTGGCGGGTCTCTCCCTTACTGTAAGAATTTTCACCGTTTAATTACAGTAACCTACTGGCAGCTAATGGTTCCAGTATAAAACTGTTTTTCTACAGCACACATACTGTGATTTATCAATACAGTTTATTACTGTAAAAAGTATCACAGTACTGTGCTGTATCAAATATGCGCTTCACAGCATAATACTGTCATCTGTTTAGCGGCATTACACTGTTATTTTAGTGTATCTACTGTAATATCCATTAACAGTTAATTACAGTAAAATAATTGTAAGCACTATAGACTGAGCTTTACAGTATAATGCCACTAGAAGTTAATGAGTTGAACTTTTAATTTTTCAAAATCAAAACCCCTGCAAACTGCTGGCATAAATATGACTGGGGAAATGGCCTTGCAAGATTATTTTATTTATGTTTTTATTAACCAATTATTTTAAAGTGCATCAAATACATTCAATGTACATTTAGTGCATTCTTCTTATTTTCAGTAAAGCATTTTAACATTTATAACATGTCCACTTAATTTCTAACTGGAGACAAAACACTGAACACGAGTCCAGTGTTTAGTTGTCGGCTACATAAAGCCCCACTCAAAGTCTGTGAGATGTTTTATAAGGGTGGCTACGTGAGGATTTACAGTTGCTGCCTTTTTCTGGACCAGCTTCCCGGTCTTCTTGGACACCACCTTTCCCTGGCAAGCCTTTGTTCCCCTCTCAGGGTTAACGCCAATGAATCGCCTAAAAAAGAGAGAAAGCATATTAGATATTGTGTTGTGATTGAAGATTACTTGCAGTCGATACAGAACCCCCCTCACATTGTTATTTAGGAATATGCACTGCACAAATATTAATATCAATTTTAGGATATATGTGAGCCTATACCATAACCACAGCTGTAGATGAGTGAATGCTCTAAAACCCATTAAGACAAATTCAGAGAGGAAGACAATGCTAAAGCCTCCCCAATCCCTCTCTCTATTTATGTTTTATCTCCATCTACGGGACCGTGTATTTACGCTGATGTTTCCTGCTTTCACCCATTTAACATATCGTTACCTGCTCATTACCTATCTTCTCTGCATCCTGGGGTCACACTGGTGCTTCTTGCCTTTACCCATTCAACATATCTTTACCTGCACATTACCTACCTTCTCTGCATAGTGTGGTCACACTGGTGCTTTCTACCTTTACCCATTCAAAATATCTTTACCTGCACATTACCTACCTTCTCTGTATCCTGGAGTCAAGCTGGTGTTTCCTGCCTTTACTCATTCAACATATCTTTACCTGCACATTACCTACCTTCTCTGTATCCTGGTGTCTAGCTGGTGTTTCCTGCCTTCACCCATTCAACATATCTTTACCTGCACATTACCTACCTTCCCTGCATCCTTGGGTCACACTGGTGCTTCTTTCTTTCACCATACAACATATCTTCACCTGCACATACCTACCTTGTCTGCATGGCCTCGACCACACCTGCGCTTCCTTCTTTCACCCATTCAACATACCTTCACCCGCACATTACCTACCTTCCCTGCATAGTGGGGTCACACTGGTGCTTCCTGCCTTTACCCATTCAACATATCTTCACCCGCACATTACCTACTTGCTCTGCATTCTCGGGTCAAGCTGGTGCTTCCTGCCATCATCCAGTCAACATATCTTTACCTGCAAATTACCTACTTTTTCTGCATCCTGGGGTCAAACAGGTGCTTCCTTCTTTGACCCAGTCAACATATCTTTACCTGCACATTACCTACCTTCTCTGTATCCTAAAGTCAAACTGGTGCTTCGGTCCCTAATAAGAAGGTCCACAAAGGAACAGAAGAGTCATTGATTTAAGGCACCAAATTGGGGAAATGACAAGTAAAATTCCTGAACAGAGGTGAGAAATATAAAATAAAATATCCTAACAGTATTTTAACAGTATCAAGAGGATTTATCTTTGAACAAATTCCAATGTCCGAGGACCTTCCTCTTGGTATTCCAAGTTGAACACATAGTAGGTGGCAAGAAGGGCAGCAAGCCCTGAGATTAAGCTAGGTTGGACGCCTTTGCAGATGACATCACCTTCCATGCTGATCATCCAACGTTTTATTGTGACTTTGTCACCAGCAACTGGTACAGTCAAGAAATGCAGTTTATGTTCCTAAACAGTATCCAATATGGGTAGCATTTTAAAAGTATTTGGAATGGCCACCTCACTCGCTCTCTCTTTACTCTGTTTACATCTAGTCTCCTAAGGCAGTGGTTCTCAAATGGGGGTACGCGTACTCCTGGGGGTACTTGAAGGTATGCCAAGGGGTACGTGAGATTTTTTTAAAATATTCTAAAAATAGCAACAATTCAAAAATCCTTCATAAATATATTTATTGAATAATACTTCGACAAAATATGAATGTAAGTTCATAAACTGAACAACTAATCAAGTAGGCTATTCCATTCATTACCATAAAGCCAGAGTTTCCCCCATGCCATGATGGTTTGACCCTACCTGGCGGTGCCACACGGCACCAACTGTCAATCAACTATCCATGTAGAAAACAATGGAGGCTTGGTTAAAGCGTAGTGGACATGTTCCATAAATATTGATGTTAAAGATTTCTTTTTTTGTGAAGAAATGTTGAGAATGAAGTTCATGAATCCAGATGGATCTCTATTGCAATCCCCAAAGAGGGCACTTTAAGTTGATTACTTCTATGTGTAAAAATCTTTATTTATAATTGAATCACTTGTTTATTTTTCAACAAGTTTTTAGTTATTTTTATATCTTTTTTTCCAAATAGTTCAAGAAAGACCACAACAAATGAGCAATATTTTGCACTGTTATACAATTTAATAAATCAGAAACTGATGACATAGTGCTGTATTTTACTTCTTTATCTCTTTTTTTCAACCAAAAATGCTTTGCTCTGATTAGGGGGTACTTGAATTAAAAAAATGTTCACAGGGGTACATCACTGAAAAAAGGTTGAGAACCACTGTCCTAAGGCAGTGGTTCTCAACCTTTTTTCAGTGCTGTGAACATTTTTTTAATGCAAGTAGACCTCCATGTCTTCATAACAGGAATATCCTGAATTCTCAAGTTGCATATCACAATAGTCATCATCAGTGTTAATAACACAAGAGCTGCTTGGATTTGCTGTTGAGCAAGTCAAACTTCGTTCAGTGTAGCCGTAGTGCTTCCTTGACACGTGCGATGTGAAAGTAGACTTAACTGTAAATCTTTTTTCACATTGACTGAAGGGGCACGTAACTGTCCTACCTTCGGTAATATGACTTTTCAAATGCAGGAGAAGGGCCCGTATATCATCGCACTTCGCGCTACATGAGACAATATTACAAGGTAAACCTTCTGCGCTATACATATCAGTCCTACTCTTGCCATATTTATGACGACGGCTGTGAGTTTTGAAGGCTGAGAAGTTGGAAAAAACTCTTGTGCATTTAGGGAAAGCACACTTAAACGATGCATTAGGCATACAACTATGACTTCGCATGTGTCTAACATACGCAATTACGTTGCTGCAAGTCGTAGCACATATGTTGCAAGTTATCATCTTTTATGATGACTATGACAAAAAAGAAGAAAACTTAGCTAGCTAGCATGCGGCGGTACATGCGCGTGGTCAACGATAGTGTCTGTGATGCTGACTGTGGCGCTATGTCATTTCGGACTTTATAAATATATATATAAAGTAATTCAAACAGAAAATGACACATCAAGGTACAAGTGACTCTTACCTTGTTATCAAAAACACACGATGCAGTAGGATGGATTTAGCAGGGTCGGCCAGGTGAAATGAAGCTCGGTTGGACGAATTGTGGGCGGACCCAAGAAACAAGTCTGAAAAATACTGAATTACACGTAAACAGAAAATCTAAAATGGCATTGCTGAGACAGGGAAAGAAGCTGAAGGGAACAAATGTGTACATGAATGAGCATCTCACAAAACGCAATGCTGGAATCGCCAAGAAAGCACGCGACTTGAGAAGGCAGGGAAAAATCCAGGGAACTTGGAGCACCAACTGTAAAATCTACATCAAGCTGAATGGAGGTCCAGAAGTAAGAGTAATTGTTGTCCATGACATCAAGGACCTGGACAATTTTTAAAGTTTACACAGCTACCAAAACAACGATGATAATGGACTCTGACAGAAAACAAACACCCAAATTCAACATCGACACTACTATGTTCCAAGGGACGACTAAACAAGAGGACCTACATTCAGGATTGCATTCACCTACACTTATTGAGATTATTGAAACAACATCAAAGATTGTTGAACAAGAAAATATGGAACTAAAAAATTTCTGCAACAAAGATTACAAAAACCAGGATTTGGAAAATGATATAGATCCAGATACAAATTTTTTCTCCCACATCAGTAATAATTGTTTTTATTATACAGATGATCAATATAATAGCAACATTACTTGCGATAACAAATTGTCAATTATTCATTTTAATAGCAGAAGCTTGTATGCAAACTACAACAACATTAAGAACTTTTTGGAACACATCAACGAACCATTCAAAGTGATTGCTGTTACAGAAACATGGATTGATGATAAAAAAGGAATAGATTTTGATCTGGAGGGATATGAACTAAACTACATCAACAGAACCAACACAAATGGAGGAGGAGTAGCTGTGTACGTGATGAAGAACCTGAACTACAAAGTGGTAAAAAACATGTCATTTGCTATAGATAATATCTTAGAATGTATAACCATTGAAATATGTCAGGAAAAAAGCAAAAACATCTTCATCAGTTGTATATATAGATCACCTAAGTCAAGTATAGAAACATTTGAAGAATGGATCAAGGCTACTTACATGGATAATGGTGAAAGAATAATGTTCTTATGTGGTGACTTTAATATTGACTTATTGAACCCTAACAAGCAAAAGTCTATTGATGACTTCATTGATACAATGTACAGCATCAGTTTATATCCAAAAATCACAAAGCCAAGTAGAATCACAGCACACTGTGCCACGCTTATTGATAATATTTTTACCAATGAGTTTGACAATAACACTACAAGTGGTCTACTTATTACCGACGTTAGTGATCATCTGCCAGTTTTTACAATATATGATGGACACTACAAGAAGAAAATGGAAGACAAAAGGACATTTCGAAGACTGTGCACAGAGAAGAGGATGACTGCTTTCAAAATTGAGCTACAAAAGCAAGATTGGGACAATGTGTACAATGAAAAAGAGGTTGATGAAGCATATGAACATTTCTTAAACAAGTTCATAATACTTTATGACAAACATTGTCCATGGATACAACTTAGTAATAAACAGAGAAAGAATAACCAACCATGGATGACAAAAGGATTAAAAAATGCTTGTAAGAAGAAGAATACACTGTATAGAGAATTTATAGCACAAAGAACTATAGAGGCAGAAATTAAGTACAAAAAGTATAAAAACAAGTTAACAGAAATACTACCATCATGTAGAAAAGAATATTACAGTGAATTATTGGACAGGAACAAAAATAATATGAGAGCAACATGGGGCATCCTCAATAGCATTATTAAAAATGGCACAAAGAGGGACTACCCTCAATACTTTTTAGACGGAAATAAAAACAATGACAACATAAAGGAAGTAGTTGAAAGCTTCAATAATTATTTTGTAAATATTGGACCAAAATTGGAAGAAAGGATTCCAGACCCAGTTCCAATTGTGGACTATAATGATACCATAGAGTGAAATCCCAACTCCATGTTCCTCAGTAATGTGACACAGGAGGAAATAGTTATAATCGTGAAAAAATGTAAATCTAAGACTTCAACTGATTGTAATGGAATTGATATGGACACGATAAAAAAGGTTATAGAAGAGATCTCAGGACCATTAATGTATATTAGTAACCTATCATTTCAAACAGGTACATTCCCAAACAAAATGAAAATAGCTAAAGTTGCACCAATTTATAAGACTGGAGATAAACATCAATTTACAAATTATAGACCTGTTTCTTTACTTCCACAATTTTCTAAAATCATTGAAAAACTGTTTAATAACAGATGAGAGAGTTTCATAAATAAAAATAGAATACTCGAAGAGAACCAATATGGATACAGAGCTAATGTCTCAACTTCAATGGCTTTAATTGAAATTACAGAAGAAATTACCAATGCAATAGACAGTAAAAAATGTGCAGCAGCAGTTTTTATGGATCTAACTAAAGCATTTGACACAATTAATCACAATATTTTAATCAAAAAACTAGAACGATATGGCATCAGAGGGTTAGTCTTAAACTGGATAAGAAGTTATCTAACGAACAGGAAACAATACGTGAAGCTAGGCGAACACAAGTCTACAACACTAAATATATCCTGTGGTGTACCTCAGGGATCAATATTAGGACCTAAATTAGTCAATCTCTATATAAATGACATTTGTAAAGTTACAAAAGATTTAAAGTTAGTATTATTTGCGGATGATACAACAGCGTTTTGTTCAGGAGAGAACACACAGGAGAAAATACAAATAATAGCAGAAGAAATTAACAAATTAAAAAGATGGTTTGACAAAAACAGACTATCGTTGAATCTTAGTAAAACTAAAATAATGCTATTTGGTAATAGTAGAAGAGAAAGTCAAACACAAATACAAATAGACGGAATAGAAATTGAAAGAGTAAATGAAACCAAATTTCTAGGTATAATGATTGATGATAAATTGAACTGGAAATCTCACGTAAAAAATATACAACATAAAGTAGCAAGAAACACGTCAATAATGAATAAAGCAAAACATGTTCTAGACAAAAAATCACTTCATAGTCTATACTGCTCACTAGTGTTACCATATCTGAGCTACTGTGTAGAAATATGGGGAAATAATTACAAAAGTACACTTCATTCATTAACGGTGTTACAAAAAAGATCAGTTAGAATAATACATAATGTTGGATATAGAGAACATACAAATCCTTTATTTATTGAATCAAAGATACTGAAATTCCACGACATAGTGAATTTGCAAACAGCTAAAATTATGCACAAAGCAAACTATAACCTGCTACCCAAGAATATACAACAATTTTTCTCAACAAAAGAGGAGAAATATAATCTTAGAGAAAAATGTAATTTAAAACATTTGTACGCACGTACAACACTTAAGACCTTCAGTATATCAGTATGTGGAATTAAATTATGGAATGGATTAAGCAAAGCAATCAAACAATGTACTAATATGATCCACTTCAAGAAACTCTTCAAACTTAAAGTGTTTACAAAGTACAAAGAAGAAGAACCATGACAAACATTTTCAATTTATTTCATCCATTCATTCATTCATTCTTAAAGTAATCTTACTTATCTCATCATATGAAATATGACTTTCTTCACCAATTATTATTATTAAATTCTTACTATTATTTATTTATTTATTTTTATTGTGATTACATATGGAGTTTATTGTGAAAAAATTGAGAACAGGAAGTGAATAAAAAAAGTTTCAGCAACTGTTATGTAAAGAAAAGGGGTAGGATTAAATAAGCTCTGCTTCTTCCTACTCCTTTTCGAACATGTTGAAAAGAGAAACTGGAAATTGTGATGGATCATGTTGTATGCTTGCATGTTCGAAATAAACTCAAACTCAACTCAACACTGTAGGTTTTACAGTAACTTACTGCTGGTCGATATTTTTTGAAAAATGCAACAACATTTACAGTACTTAACTGCATTTAAGAAGAACATGATAGGTTGATTGGCAACACTAAATTGGCCCTAGTGTGTGAATGTGAGTGTGAATGTTGTCTGTCTATCTGTGTTGGCCCTGCGATGAGGTGGCGACTTGTCCAGGGTGTACCCCGCCTTCCGCCCGATTGTAGCTGAGATAGGCTCCAGCGACCCCGAAGGGAATAAGCGGTAGAAAATGGATGGATGGATGGAGTATATAACTGTAATTTTATTTTTTATTTTTACAGTAATTTTTTACAGTGAAGGTCATGGGTGTCAAACTCTGGCCCGTGGGCCAAATTTGGCCCAACGTGTAATTTGACTTGGCCCTTGAGGCAATATCAAATTAACACTAAAGCTGGACCGGCGATTATACATTGCGGCAGTGCCGCGGTAACACCGCATTCACTGCTACTTCTAATACTTGCCAAGACAAAAGTGACTCCAGCACTCCTCCCGAATTTTTTTTTTTTTTTCAGCTAGTCAAACGAGTGCCGGCCCAGTTTCATGTGAGTGCAGCTTCTGCACCCACACACAATTGAATGCAACGCATACTTCATCAACAGCGATACAGGTTACACTGACGGTAGCCAAATAAAAAACTTTAACACTTTTAGACATATACGCCACACTGTGAATCCACACCAAACAAGAATGACAAACACATTTCGGGAGAACATCCGCACCGTAACACAACATAAACACAACAAATACCCAGAACCCTTTGTAGCACTAAATCTTCCGGGACGCTACAAGGTGTGTGTGTGTGTTGGGGGGGGGGGGGGGTTTGGTGGTAGCGGGGGTGTATTTTGTAGCGTCCCGAAAGAGTTAGTGCTGCAAAAGATTCTGGGTATTTGTTCTTTTGTGTTCATGTTATGTTACGGTGCGGATGTTCTCCCGAAAAGTGTTTTTTATTTTTGTTTGGTGTGGGTTCACAGTGTGGCGTATATTTCTAACAGTGTTAAAGTTTTTTATACTGGCACCCTCAGTGTAACCTGTATCGCTGTTGATGAAGTATGCGTTGCATTCATTTGTGTATGCATGCTGAAGCTGCACATATCTTGTGACTGGGTGTGAATGATGTTAGAATTGGGTGTACGAGATATGACTGTTGAACACCTTCGAAAGTTACCTCAGCTCAAAGCCTGAGCCCCGACATTAAAGAACTAGCATCTAAAAAAAGATGCCAGGTATCTGGCTTGGGCGCATCAAATTAGATCAGTGTGTTGCAAACTGAGCAGTTTAAAGTCCTGAATGGTTGTTTTATTCATTGTTATTTTATTTTCAAATTTATTAGCCTGTGGAAAAAGTTAATGTTGATATTTACCTCAGAAGGCTGCAAATAGAAAAGAGGCATTCAATGTTTATTTAAATTGTATTTGATATGCAATTTATATTTTTTAATTATTATTATTATTATTTGAAACTCCATTTTGCATGTCACTATAAAGTTATATAAGCCTTGCTTGTTCAATATTCAATGCAAAACTTGTTTGGGTCCCTATTAAAAGGTTAATTTGTTCAACCTTGGCCCGCGGCTTTGTTCAGTTTTAAACTTTGGCCCACTCTGTATTTGAGTTTGACACCCCTGGTGAAGGTGAATCTCTGTCATCCTGGAGGCCACGGGGAAGACCCAGGACACATTGGGAACACTATGTCTCCCGGCTGGCCTGGGAACGCCTCGGGATCCCCTGACAAAAGGTCCTAGGTGAGGGATCAGACAAAGAGCAGCTCAAAGACCTTTATGAAAAGTACAAATCGAGGACCTAGATTTTTTCTCGCCCAGGCGCAGGTCACCGTGGCTCCCCTGTGGAGCCAGGCGCAGAGGTGGGGCACGATGGCGAGCGACTGGTGGCCGGGCCTGTCTCCATGGGGCCCTGCCGGGCTCAGCTCGAAGAGGCAACGTGGGTCAACCCTCCAATGGGCTCACCACTCATGGGCCCATTGAGGTCATAGAGGTCGGATGCAGTGTGAACTGGGCGGTAGCCGAAGGCAGGGCACTTGGCGGTCCGATTATCGGCTACATAAGCTCGCTCTTGGGACGTGCAACGTCACCTCGCTGGGAGGGAAAGAGCCTGAGCTGGTGCGCGAGGTGAAGAAGTTCCGGCTAGATATAGTTGGACTCACTTCGACGCACAGCAAGGGCTCTGGAACCTGTTCTCTCAAGAGGGGCTGGACTCTCTTCCACTCTGGCGTTGCAAGCAATGAGAGGCTGGGGTGGCAATTGTTGTTGCTCAAAGCCTGCACGTTGGACTTTAACCCAGTAGACGAGATGGTAGCTTCCCTCCGCCTTCGGGTTGGGTGACGGGTCCTGACTGTTGTTTGTGTTTACGCACCAAACAGCAGCTCAGAGTACCCACTCTTTTTGGATTCCCTTGAGGGAGTACTGGAGAGTGCTCCCTCGGGTGATTCCCTTGTTCTGTTGGGGGACTTCAATGCTCATGTTGGCAAGGACAGTGAAACCTGGAGAGTCGTGATTGGGAAAAATGGCCACCCGGATCTGAACCCAAGTGGTGCTTTGTTATTGGACTTTTGTGCTCGTCACGGATTGTCCATAACAAACACAATGTTCAAACATAAGGAAGAACTTTGAACATGTCACGAGGGAGGTGCTGGACATTGAGTCTGAGTGGACCATGTTCCGTGCCTCTCTTGTCGAGCCTGCTGATTGGCGCTGTGGCCGCAAGGTGTTTGGTGCCTGTCGTGGCGGTAATCCTAGAACTCGCTGGTGGCCACCAGCAGTGAGGGATGCCGTCAAGCTGAAGAAAGAGCCTATCGGGTCCTTTTGGCTCATGGGACTCCAGAGGCAGCGGGCATACCGACAGGCCAAGCAGTGCCTGGGGAATCTGTGGTGGACTCTCCTATTTCTGGGGCTTAGGTTGCCTAGGTAGTTAAAAAGCTCCTCTGTGGCAAGGCCCCGGTGGTGGATGAGTTCCTTAAGGCTCTGGATACTGTGGGGCTGTCTTGGTTGACAAGACTCTGCAACATCGCGTGAACATTGGGGGCGGTACCTCTGGATTGGCAGACCGGGGTGGTGGTTCCTCTCTTTAAGAAGGGGAACCGGAGGGTGTGTTCCAACTATCGTGAAACACACTCCTCAGCCTTCCCGGTAAGGTCTATTCATGTGTACTGGAGAGGAGGAAACTCGGATCCAGGACGAACAGTGTGGTTTTCGTCCTGGTCGTGGAACGGTAGACCAGGTCTATACTCTCGGCAGGGTCCTTGAGTGTGAAGCGACTGGGATGAGAATCAGCACCTCCAAGTCCAAGTCCATGGTTCTCGCGCAGGAAAGTGTCGAGTGCCATCTCCAGGTTGGGGAGGAGATCTTGCCCCAAGTGGACGAGTTCAAGTACCTAGGAGTCTTGTTCACGAGTGAGGATAGAGTGGATCGAGAGATCCACAGGCGGATTGGTGCGGCGTCTTCAGTATTGAGGACGCTATATCGATCCGTTGTGGTGAAGAAGGAGCTGAGCCAGAAGGAAAAGCTCTCAATTTACCGTCGATCTACGTTCCCAGCTTTGGGTTATGACTGAAAGGACAAGCGGCCGAAATGTGTTTCCTCTGCCGGGTGGTGGGTCTCTCCCTTAGAGACAGGGTGAGAAGCTCTGTCATCCGGGAGGAACTCAAAGTAAAGCCGCTGCTCCTCCACATTGAGAGGAGCCATGAGGTGGTTCGGGCATCTGCTCAGGATGCCACCCGAACGCCTCTAGGGAGGTGTGGCAGGAGGCCACGGGGAAGACCTAGGACACATTGGAAAGACTATGTCCCCGGCTGGCCTGGGAACGCCTCGGAATACCCCGAGAAGAGCTGGACGAAGTGGCTGGGGAGAGGGAAGTCTGGGATTTTCTGCTCAGGCTACTGCCTGACCTCGGATAAGCGGAAGAAAATGGATGGATTTAGAATGACAGTTATACTGTCAGATTGAGTACAAAAACTAACTAAACCTTACACAATATAATGTTTCTAGTAAAACTCACAAAGATACATATCTCCAGGCATTATTAGCCATTTTGCATGTGTGGTTTAGGAGTTATGTTTAAATAAATAACTGTCAGATTGAGTGTGACAGTAAACTGTCATAGTGAGTAAAACCCTTATTTTGTATTTGCAAACCTTACAAAAACAACTAAATCTAGTTAAACTCACACATATACAATATTACAGGCATTTTTAGACATAATGCATGTTTGGTTTTAGAGTAATGTTTATATAACTTTCATATTTAGTATGACAGCTGTACTGTCATATTGAATAAAAAAAACAACTAACTTGTGTCTTTGCAAACCTTACAAAATACCATTTTTCTAGTAAAACTAACTAGATACATGCTCCAGGCATTATTAGCCATTTTGCATGTGTTGTTTGAGTTATGTTTAAAAAACTGTCATATTGAGTGTGACAGTATACTGTCATAAAACCCAATTTTTGTATTTGCAACCCTGATTCTAGTAAAACTCACATATATACAATATTACAGGCAGTTTTGGACATAATGCATGTTTGGTTTTGGAGTTATGTTTATATAACTTTCATATATAGTATGACAGCTAAACTGTTATATTGAGTAAAAAAACTAACTTGTGTTTGTCATAAAACCCAATTTTTGTATTAGCAAACCATACAAATGATTCAAATAAAACTCACATGGATTCAATATTACAGGCATTTTCAGACATTTTGCATGTTTGGTTTAGGAATTATGTTGTGATACATTTGTATTGCTTTTTTCACATTATCTCAGGATTTTTAGAACATTACTGTCATATTGAGTAAAAAAATAATTTTTGTGTTTGCAAGCCTTAAAAAAAGCATATGTTTATGCATTATTAGCCATTTTTCAGGTGTGGTTTAGGAGATATGTTTAAATAACTGTCATATTGAGTGTGGCGTTATACTGTCATAGTGAGTTAAAAAAAACTAACTTGTGTCTTTGCAAACCTTACAAAAGAAAATGTTTCTAGCAACACTCACAAAGATAATTTTTTCACGCTATTAGACATGTTTCATGTGTATTTAGGAGTTATAATTAAATAACTTTCATATTGAGTGTTAAAGTTATAATGTCATTATGTGTAAAACCTAATTTTTGTATTTGCAAACCTTACAAAAACAATTGATTCTAGTAAAACTTATATAGATTCAATATTACAGGCATTTTTAGACAATTTACATGTTTGGTTTAAAAGTTGTGTTTGAATACATTTGTATTGCTTTTTTCGCATTATCTCAGGATTCTAAGATCATTACTTTCATATTGAGTAAAACACTACTTTTTGTTTTTGCAAACCTTACAAACTCACATGAATACATTATTATAAGCAATTTTAGACATGACACACGTTTGGTTTTGGAGTTATGTTTATATAACTTTTTTATTTAGTATGACTGTTATACTGTCATATTGAATAAAAAAAAAACTGGCTTGTGTCTTTCCAAACTTTACAAAATATCATTTTTCTAGTAAATCTAACAAAGATACATGTCTCCAGGCATTATTACCCATTTTGCATGGGTTGTTTAGGAATTATGTTTAAATACATTTTTATTGCTTTTTTCGCATTATCTCAGGATTCTTAGATCATTACTTTCATATTGAGTAAAATACTACTTTTTGTTTTTGCAAACCTTACAAACTCACATAAATACATTATTATAGGCATTTTTAGACATAACACATGTTTGGTTTTGGAGTTATGTTTATATAACTTTTATATTTAATATGACTGTTATACTGTCATATTGAATTAAAAAAAACTAGCGTGTGTCTTTGCAAACTTTACAAAAGTTCATTTTTCTAGTAAAACTAACAAAGATACATGTCTCCAGGCATTATTAGCCATTTTGCATGGGTTGTTTAGGAATTATGTTTCAATAAATTTTTATTGCTTTTTTCGCATTATCTCAGGATTCTTAGAACATTACTTTCATATTGAGGAAAAAACTACTTTTTGTTTTTGCAAACCTTACAAACTGACATAAATACATTATTACAGGCATTTTTTAGACATGACACATATTTGGTTTTGGAGTTATGTTTATATAACTTTCATATTTAGTATGACTGTTATACTGTCTTATTGAATAAAAAACACTAGCTTGTGTCTTTGCAAACTTTACAAAATATCATTTTTCTAGTAAAACTAACAAAGATACATGTCTCCAGGCATTATTACCCATTTTGCATGGGTTGTTTAGGAATTATGTTTAAATAAATTTTTATTGCTTTTTTCGCATTATCTCAGGATTTTAAGATCATTACTTTCATATTGAGTAAAAAACTACTTTTTGTTTTTGCAAACCTTACAAACTCACATTAATACATTATTACAGGCATTTTTAGTCATGACACATGTTTGGTTTTGGAGTTATGTTTATATAACTTTCATATTTAGTATGACTGTTATACTGTCATATTGAATAAAAAACAACAAGCTTGTGTCTTTGCAAACTTTACAAAATATACCTTTCCTAGTAAAACTAACAAAGATACATGTCTCCAGGCATTATTACCCATTTTGCCTGGGTTGTTTAGGAATTATGTTTGAATACATTTGTATTGCTTTTTTCGCATTATCTCAGGATTTTAAGATCATTACTTTCATATTGAGTAAAAAACTACTTTTTGTTTTTGCAAACCTTACAAACTCACGTTAATACATTATTACAGGCATTTTTAGACATGATGCATGTTTGGTTTTGGAGTTATGTTTATATAACTTTCATATTTAGTATGACTGTTATACTGTCATATTGAATAAAAAAAAAACTAGCTTGTGTCTTTGCAAACTTTACACAAGATCATTTTTCTAGTAAAACTAACAAAGATACATGTCTCCAGGCATTATCACCCATTTTGCATGGGTTGTTTAGGAATTATGTTTAAAGACATTTTTATTGCTTTTTTCGCATTATCTCAGGATTCTTAGATCATTACTTTCATATTGAGTAAAAACTACTTTTTGTTTTTGCAAACCTTACAAACTCACGTTAATACATTATTACAGGCATTTTTAGACATGACACATGTTTGGTTTTGGAGTTATGTTTATAAACTTTCATATTTAATATGACTGTTATAATGTCATATTGAATAAAAAAAAACTAGCTTGTGTCTTTGCAAACTTTACAAAAGATCATTTTTCCAGTAAAACTAAAAAAGATACATGTCTCCAGGCATTATTAGCCATTTTGCATGGGTTGTTTAGGAATTATGTTTAAATACATTTTTATTGCTTTTTTCGCATTATCTCAGGATTCTAAAATCCTTACTTTCATATTGAGGAAAAAACTACTTTTTGTTTTTGTAAACCTTACAAACTCACGTTAATACATTATTACAGGCATTTTTAGACATGACACATGTTTGGTTTTGGAGTTATGTTTATATAACTTTTATATTTAATATGACTGTTATAATGTCATATTGAATAAAAAAAAACTGGCTTGTGTCTTTGCAAACTTTACAAAAGATCATTTTTCCAGTAAAACTAAAAAAGATACATGTCTCCAGGCATTATTAGCCATTTTGCATGGGTTGTTTAGGAATTATGTTTAAATACATTTTTATTGCTTTTTTCGCATTATCTCAGGATTCTAAAATCCTTACTTTCATATTGAGGAAAAAACTACTTTTTGTTTTTGCAAACCTTACAAACTCACATAAATACATTATTATAGGCAATTTTAGACATGACACACGTTTGGTTCTGGAGTTATGTTTATATAACTTTCATATTTAGTATGACTGTTATACTGTCTTATTGAATAAAAAAAACTAGCTTGTGTCTTTGCAAACTTTACAAAATATATATTTCCTAGTAAAACTAACAAAGATACATGTCTCCAGGCATTATTACCCATTTTGCCTGGGTTGTTTAGGAGTTATGTTTAAATACATTTTTATTGCTTTTTTCGCATTATCTCAGGATTCTAAGATCATTACTTTCATATTGAGTAAAAAACTACTTTTTGTTTTTGCAAACCTTACAAACTCTCATAAATACATTATTACAGACATTTTTAGACATGACACATGTTTGGTTTTGGAGTTATGTTTATATAACTTTTATATTTAGTATGACTGTTATACTGTCATATTGAATAAAAAAAACTAGCTTGTGACTTTGCAAACTTTACAAAAGATAATTTTTCTAGTAAAACTAACAACGATACATGTCTCCAGGCATTATTAGACATTTTGCATGTGTTGTTTAGGAGTTATGTTTAAATACATTTTTATTGCTTTTTTCGCATTATCTCAGGATTCTAAGATCGTTACTTTCATATTGAGTAAAAAACTACTTTTTGTTTTTGCAAACCTTACAAACTCACATTAATACATTATTACAGGCATTTTTAGACATGACACATGTTTGGTTTTGGAGTTATGTTTATATAACTTTCATATTTAGTAGGACTGTTATACTGTCAGATTGAATAAAAAAAAACTGGCTTGTGTCTTTGCAAACTTTACAAAAGATCATTTTTCCAGTAAAACTAAAAAAGATACATGTTTCCAGGCATTATTAGCCATTTTGCATATATTGTTTAGGAGTAATGTTTAAATACATTTTTATTGCTTTTTTCGCATTATCTCAGGATTTTAAGAACATTACAGTCATATTGAGTAAAAAAACTACTTTTTGTGTTTGCAAGATTTAAAAAAGCATGTGTTTCGAGTAAAACGGCCAAGGATGCATTATTTCAGGCATTATTAGCCATTTTTCATGTGTGGTTTGAGTTATGGTTAAATAACTGTCATATACTGTCAGTTATGACATAGTAAGTAAAACCTAATTTATGTATTTGCAAACCTTACAAAATCATTTAAATCTAGTAAAACTCACATGGATTCAATATTACAGACATGTTTAGACATTTTGCATGTTTGGTTTAGGAATTATGTTGGAATCATTTTTATTAATTTGTTCGTATTATCTCAGAATTTTAGAACATTACTGTCATATTGAGTAAAAAAATAATTGTTGTGTTTGCAAGCCTTAAAAAAGCATATGTTTCGAGTAAAACTTATTATTTCAGGCATTGTTAGTCATTTTTCATGTGTAGTTTAAGAGTTATGTTTAAATAACTGTCATATTGAGTGTGGCAGTTATACTGTCATATTGAGTAAAAAAAACTAACCTGTCTTTGCAAACCTTACAAAAGAAAATGTTTCTAGTAACACTCACAAAGATAAATTTTTTCACGCATTATTAGACATGTTTCATGTGTGGTTAGGAGTTATAAATAAATAATTGTCATATTGAGTGTTACAGTTTTAATGTCATTATGTGTAAAACCTAATTTTTGTATTTGCAAACCTTACAAAAACAATTGATTCTAGTAAAACTTATATAGATTCAATATTACAGGCATTTTTAGACATTTTACATGTTTGGTTTAAAATTTGTGTTTGAATACATTTGTATTGCTTTTTTCGCATTATCTCAGGATTCTAAGAACATTACTTTCATATTGAGTAAAAAACTACTTTTTGTTTTTGCAAACCTTACAAACTCACATAAATACATTATTACAGGCATTTTTAGACATGACACATGTTTGGTTTTGGAGTTATGTTTATATAACTTTCATATTTAGTATGACTGTTATACTGTCATATTGAATAAAAAAAACTAGCTTGTGTCTTTGATATCTTTACAAAAGATCATTTTTTTAAACTAACAACGTTACATGTCTCCCTAGGCATTATTAGCCATTTTGCATGTGTTGTTTAGGAGTTAGGTTTAAATACATTTTTATTGCTTTTTTCCCATTATCTCAGGGTTCTAAGAACTTTAAAGTCAAGTAAAAAACTACTTTTTGTGTTTGCAAAATGTAAAACTCAGTAAAACTCCCAATGATTCATTATTTCAGGCATTATTAGCCATTTTTTTGTGTGGTTTATGAGTTATGTTTAAATAACTGTCATATTGAGTGTGATTTTGTCATTGTGAGTAAAACCTCATTTTTGTATTTGCAAACCTTACAAAAACAACCGATTCTAGGAAAACTCACATTGATACAATATTACAGGCATGTTTAGACATATTGCATGTTTGGTTTTGGAGTTATATTTATATAACCTGCTTTCTGACCCGCCACCTTTGTGGTTTGCGTGTCCCACTGATCCAGGAACTATGTTGTCCGGGGGCTTCTATGGTCTCCCAAGACAAACAGGTCCTAGGTGAGGGATCAGACAAAGAGCAGCTCAAAGACCTTTATTAAAAGTACAATTGAGGACCTAGATTTTTTCTCGCCCAGACGCAGGTCACCTCTGGGCCTGTGGAGCCAGGCCCAGAGGTGTGGCACGATGGCGATTGACGGGCCTGTCCCCATGGGGCCCAGCCGTGCTCAGCTCGAAGAGGCAACGTGGATCCCCCCTCCAGGGCTCACCACTCATGGGCTGGGTCATAGAGGGTGCAGTGTGAGCTGGGCGGAAGCCGAAGGCAGGGCACTTGGTGGTCCGATTATCGGCTACATAAGCTCGCTCTTGGGACATGGAACGTCACCTCGCTGGGAGGGAAGGAGCCTGAGCTGGTGCATGAGGTGGAGACGTTCCCGGCTAGATATAGTTGGACTCACAGCAAGGGCTCTGGAACCTGTTCTCTCAGAGGGGCTGGACTGAGCTGAACTTTCATTACTTGCAACGCCAGAGTGGAAGAGATTCCACACTGGCGTTGCAACTAATGAGAGGCTGGGGTGGCAATTCTTGTTGCCCCCCGGCTCAAAGCCTGCACGTTGGACTTTAAACCCAATAGACGAGATGGTAGCTTCCTTCAGCCTTCGGGTTGGGTGACGGGTCCTGACTGTTGTTTGTGTTTACACACCAAACAGCAGCTCAGAGTACCAACTCTTTTTGGATTCCCTTGAGGGAGTACTGGAGAGTGCTCCCTCGGGTGATTCCCTTGTTCTGCTGGTGGACTTCAACGCTATGTTGGCAACGACAGTGAAACCTGGAGAGTCGTGATTGGGAAAAATGGCCACCCGGATCTGAACCCAAGTGGTGCTTTGTTATTGGACTTTTGTGCTTGTCACGGATTGTCCATAACAAACACAATGTTCAAACATAAGGGTGTCCATATGTGCACTTGGCACAAGGACACCCTCGGCCGCATGATTGACTTTGTAGTTGTGTCATGGGATTTGCGGCCTCATGTTTTGGACACTCGGTGAAGAGAGGGGCAGAGCTTTCCACCAACCACCACCTGGTGGTGAGCTGGCTCCGATGGTAGGGGAGGATGCCGGTCAGACCTGGCAGGCCCGAACGCATTGTAAGGGTCTACTGGGAACACCTAGCAGAGTCCCCTGAAGAACTTTGAACATGTCCGGAAGAACTTTGAACATGTCACGAGGGAGGTGCTGGACATTGAGTCTGAGTGGACCATGTTCCGTTCCTCTCTTGTTGAGCCAGCTGATTGAAGCTGTGGCCGCAAGGTGTTTGGTGCCTGTCGTGGCGGTAATCCACCAGCAGTGAGGGATGCTGTCAAGCTGAAGAAAGAGCCACCGGGTCCTTTTGGCTCATGGGACTCCAGAGGCAGTGGGCATACCGACAGGCCAAGCGAGACCTCCTCAGTCCCACCAACACGTCTTCCTCTGAGGAAACAGTGCCTGGGAAGTCTGTGGTGGGCTCTCCTATTTCTGGGGCTGAGGTTGCCAAGGTAGTTAAAAAGCTCCTCGGTGGCAAGGCCCCGGGGGTATGAGCTCCGTCCGGAGTTCCTTAAGGCTCTGGATGCTGTGGGGCAGTCTTGGTTGACAAGACTTTGCAACATTGCGTCTACATCGGGGGCGGGACCTCTGGATTGGCAGACCGGGGGGGTGGTTCCTCTCTTTAAGAAGGGGAACCGGTGAGGGTGTGTTCCAACTATCGTAGATCACACTCCTCAGCCTTCCCGGTAAGGTCTATTCATGTGTAATGGAGAGGAGGAACCTCTGATCCAGGACGAACAGTGTGGTTTTCGTCCTGGTCGTGGAACGGTAGACCAGCTCTATACTCTCGGCAGGGTCCTTGAGTGTGCATGGGAGTTTGCCCAACCAGTCTACATAAGTTTTGTGGACTTGGAGAAGACATTCGACCTTGGCCCCCGGTAAATCCTGTGGGGAGTGCTCAGAGAGTATGGAGTATCGGCATGTCTGATTGTGGCGGGTGTCTCCCTGTATGATCAGTGTCAGAGCTTGGTCCGCATTGCCGGCAGTATGTCGGACCCCTTTCCAGTGAGGGTTGGACTCCGCCAAGGCTGCCCTTTGTCACCGATTCTGTTCATAACTTTAATGGACAGAATATCTAGGCGCAGTCATGGCTTTGAGGATCCCCTCAACGCCATGACTGCGCCTGGTTTGGTGGCTGCAGGATTAGGTCTCTGCTTTTTGCAGATGATGTGGTCCTGATGGCTTCAACTGGCCAAGATCTTCAGCTTTCATTGGATCGGTTCGCAGTGAAGCGACTGGGATGAGAATCAGCACCTCCAAGTCCGAGTCCATGGTTCTCGCCCGGGAAAGGGTGGAGTGCCATCTCGAGGTTGGGAAAGAGATCTTGCCCCAAGTGAAGGAGTTCAAGTACCTAGGAGTCTTGTTCACGAGTGAGGATAGAGTGGATTGTGAGATCTACAGGCGGATCGGTGCGGCGTCTTCAGTAATGAGGACGCTATATCGATCCGTTGTGGTGAAGAAGGAGCTGAGCCAGAAGGAAAAGCTTTCAATTTACCGGTCGATCAACGTTCCCATCCTCACCATGGTCATGAGCTTTGGGTTATGACCGAAAGGACAAGGTCACGGGTACAAGCGGCCGAAATGAGTTTCCTCCGCCGGGTGGTGGGTCTCTCCCTTAGAGATAGGGTGAGAAGCTCTGTCATCTGGGAGGAACTCAGTGTAAAGCCTCTGCTCCTCCACATTGAGAGGAGCCAGATGAGGTGGTTCGGGCATCTGCTCAGGATGCCACCCGAACGCCTCCCTAGGTCCGAACGGCAGGAGGCCATGGGGAAGACCTAGGATACATTGGAAAGACTATGGCCTGGGAACGCCTCGGGATCCCCCGAGAAGAGCTGGACGAAGTGGCTGGGGAGAGGGAAGTCTGGGCTCTCTGCTTAGGCTGCTGCCCCCGCAACCCGACCTCGGATAAGCGGAAGAAAATGGATGGATTTAGTATGACAGTTATACTGTCATATTGAGTGTGACAGTATACTGTCATAAAACCCAATTTTTGTATTTGTAAACCTGATTCTAGTAAAACTCACATCTATACAATATTACAGGCAATTTTGGACATAATGCACGTTTGGTTTTGGAGTTATGTTTATATAACTTTAATATATAGTATGACATCTATACTGTTATAATGACTAAAAAAACTAACTTGTGTCTGTCATAAAACTCAATTTTTGTATTTGCAAACCTTACAAAAACAAATGATTCTAGTAAAACTCACATGGATTCAATATTACAGGCATTTTTAGACATTTTGCATGTTTGGTTTAGGAATTATGTTGGAATACATTTGTATTGCTTTTTTCACATTATCTCAACATTTTAAGAACTTACTGTCATATTGAGTAAAAAAAACTTTTTGTGTTTGCAAGCCTTAAAAAAACAACCGATTCTAGTAAAACTCACATTGATACAATATTACAGGCATGTTTAGACATCTTGCATGTTTGGTTTTGGAGTTATGTTTATATAACCTGCTTTCTGAGCCGCCACCTTTGTGGTTTGCGTGTCCCACTGATCCTAGGAGCTATGTTGTCCGGGGGCTTCTATGCCCCCTGGTAGGGTCCCCCAAGACAAACAGGTCCTAGGTGAGGAATCAGACAAAGAGCAGCTCAAAGACCTTTATGAAAAGTACAAATCGAGGACCTAGATATTTTCTCGCCCGGACGCGGGTCACCTTGGCTCCCCTGTGGAGCCAGGCCCAGAGGTGGGGCACGATGGCGAGCGACTGGTGCCCATGGGGCCCAGCTCGAAGAGGCAACGTGGGTCCCCCCTGCAATAGGCTCACCACTCATGGGCTGGGTCAAAGAGGTCGGGTGCAGTGTTAGCTGGGCGGAAGCCGAAGGCAGGGCACTTGGCGGTCCGATTATCGGCTACATAAGCTCGCTCTTGGGACGTGGAACGTCACCTCGCGAGGTGGAGAAGTTCCCGGCTAGATAAAGCTGGACTCACTTCGACGCACAGCAAGGGCTCTGGAACCTGTTCTCTCAAGAGAGGTTGGACTCTCTTCCACTCTGGCGTTGCAAGTAATGAGAGGCTGGGTTGGCAATTCTTGTTGCCCCCCGGCTCAAAGCCTGCACGTTGGACTTAACCCAGAAGACGAGATGGTAGCTTCCCTCCGCTTTCGGGTTGGGTGACGGGTCCTGACTGTTGTTGGTGTTTACGCACCAAACAGCAGCTCAGAGTACCCACTCTTTTTGGATTCCCTTGAGAGTGCTCCCTCGGGTGATTCCTTTGTTCTGCTGGGGGTCTTCAACGCTCATGTTGGCAACGACTTTGAAACCTGGAGAGTCGTGATTGGGAAAAATGGCCACCCGGATCTGAACCCAAGTGGTGCTTTGTTATTGGACTTTTGTGCTCGTCACGGATTGTCCATAACAAACACAATGTTCAAACATAAGGGTGTCCATATGTGCACTTGGCACCAGGACACCCTCGGCCGCAGTTCCATTATTGACTTTGTAGTTGGGTCATGGGATTTGCGGCCTCATGTTTTGGACACTCGGGTGAAGAGAGGGGCGAGCTTTCTACCGATCACCACCTGGTGAGCTGGCTCCGATGGTGGGGTAGGATCCCGGACAGACCTGGCAGGCCCAAACGCATTGTGAGAGTCTTTTGGGAATGCCTAGCAGAGTCTCCTGTCAGAGAGAGTTTCCTTTTCTACCTCCGGAGGAACTTTGAACATGTCACAAAGGAGGTGCTGGACATTGAGTCTGAATGGATCATGTTCCGTGCCTCTCTTGTCAAGCCAGCTGATTGGAGCTGTGGCCGCAAGGTGTTTGGTGCCTGTCGTGGCGGTAATCCTAGAACCCGCTGGTGGCCACCAGCAGTGCGGGATGCCGTCAAGCTGAAGAAAGAGCTTATCTGGTCCTTTTGGCTCATGGGACTCCAGAGGCAGCGGGCATACCGACAGGCCAAGCAGTGCCTGGGGAATCTGTGGTGGGCTCTCCTATTTCTGGGGCTGAGGTTGCCAAGGTAGTTAAAAAGCTCCTCGGTGGCAAGGCCATTCAACTCCGTCCGGAGTTCCTTAAGGCTCTGGATGCTGTGGGGCTGTTTTAGTTGACAAGACTCTGCAACACCGCATGGACATCAGGGGCGGTACCTCTGGATTGGCAGACCGGGGTGGTGGTTCCTCTCTTTAAGAAGGGGAACCGGAGGGTGTGTTCCAACTATCGTAGATCACACTCCTCAGCCTTCCCGGTAAGGTCTATTCATGTGTACTGGAGAGGAGGAACTTCGGATCCAGGACGAACAGTGTGGTTTTCGTCCTGGTCGTGGAACGGTAGACCAGCTCTATACTCTCGGCAGGGTCCTTGAGTGTGCATGGGAGTTTGTCCAACCAGTCTACATGTGCTTTGTGGACTTGGAGAAGACATTCGACCGTGGCCACCCCGGGAAGTCCTGTGGGGAGTGCTCAGAGAGTATGGGGTATCGGCATGTTTGATTGTGGCGGGTCGCTCCCTGTATGATCAGTGTCAGAGCTTGGTCCGCATTGCCAGCAGTAAGTCGGACCCCTTTCCAGTGAGGGTCGGACCGGAGTCCAACCCTCGTGTTGGCTGCCCTTTGTCACCAAATGTGTTCATAAATTTTATGGACAGAATTTCTAGGCGCAGTCATGGCGTTGAGGGGATCCGGTTTGGTGGCTGCAGGATTAGGTCTCTCCTTTTTGCAGATGATGTGGTCCTTATGGCTTTAACTGGCCAGGATTTTCAGCTCTCATTGGATTGGTTCGCAGCCGAGTGTGAAGCGACTGGGATGAGAATCAGCACCTCCAAGTCCGAGGTTCTCGTCCGGGAAAGGGTGGAGTGCCATTTCGAGGTTGGGCAGGAGATCTTGCCCCAAGTGGATGAGTTCAAGTACCTGGAGTCTTGTTCATGAGTGAGGGAAGAGTGGATCGTGAGATGCACAGGCTGGCGGCCGAAATGAGTTTTCTCCGCTGGGTGGCGGGTCTCTCCCTTACTGTAAGAATTTTCACCGTTTAATTACAGTAACCTACTGGCAGCTAATGGTTCCAGTATAAAACTGTTTTTCTACAGCACACATACTGTGATTTATCACTACAGTTTATTACTGTAAAAAGTATCACAGTACTGTGCTGTATCAAATATACGCTTCACAGCATACTACTGTCATCTGTTTAGCGGCATTACACTGTTATTTTAGTGTATCTACTGTAATATCCATTAACAGTTAATTACAGTAAAATAATTGTAAGCACTATAGACTGAGCTTTACAGTATAATGCCACTAGAAGTTAATGAGTTGAACTTTTAATTTTTCAAAATCAAAACCCCTGCAAACTGCTGGCATAAATATGACTGGAGAAATGGCCTTGCAAGATTATGTTTTTATTAACCAATTATTTTAAAGTGCATCAAATACATTCAATGTACATTTAGTGCATTCTTCTTATTTTCAGTAAAGCATTTTAACATTTATAACATGTCCACTTAATTTCTAACTGGAGACAAAACATTGAACACGAGTCCAGTGTTTAGTTGTCCGCTACATAAAGCCCCACTCAAAGTCTGTGAGATGTTTTATAAGGGTGGCTATGTGAGGATTTACAGTTGCTGCCTTTTTCTGGACCAGCTTCCCGGTCTTCTTGGACACCACCTTTCCCTGGCTAGCCTTTGTTCCCCTCTCAGGGTTAACGCCAATGAATCGCCTAAAAAAGAGAGAAAGCATATTAGATATTGTGTTGTGATTGAAGATTACTTGCAGTCGATACAGAACCCCCCTCACATTGTTATTTAGGAATATGCACTGCACAAATATTAATATCAATTTTAGGATATATGTGAGCCTATACCATAACCACAGCTGTAGATGAGTGGATGCTCTAAAACCCATTAAGACAAATTCAGAGAGGAAGACAATGCTAAAGCCTCCCCAATCCCTCTCTCTATTTATGTTTTCTCTCCATCTACGGGACCGTGTATTTACGCTGATGTTTCCTGCTTTCACCCATTTAACATATCGTTACCTGCTCATTACCTATCTTCTCTGCATCCTGGGGTCACACTGGTGCTTCTTGCCTTTACCCATTCAACATATCTTTACCTGCACATTACCTACCTTCTCTGCATAGTGTGGCCACACTGGTGCTTTCTACCTTTACCCATTCAAAATATCTTTACCTGCACATTACCTACCTTCTCTGTATCCTGGAGTCAAGCTGGTGTTTCCTGCCTTTACTCATTCAACATATCTTTACCTGCACATTACCTACCTTCTCTGTATCCTGGTGTCTAGCTGGTGTTTCCTGCCTTCACCCATTCAACATATCTTTACCTGCACATTACCTACCTTCCCTGCATCCTTGGGTCACACTGGTGCTTCTTTCTTTCACCATACAACATATCTTCACCTGCACATACCTACCTTGTCTGCATGGCCTCGACCACACCTGCGCTTCCTTCTTTCACCCATTCAACATACCTTCACCCGCACATTACCTACCTTCCCTGCATAGTGGGGTCACACTGGTGCTTCCTGCCTTTACCCATTCAACATATCTTCACCCGCACATTACCTACTTGCTCTGCATTCTCGGGTCAAGCTGGTGCTTCCTGCCATCATCCAGTCAACATATCTTTACCTGCAAATTACCTACTTTTTCTGCATCCTGGGGTCAAACAGGTGCTTCCTTCTTTGACCCAGTCAACATATCTTTACCTGCACATTACCTACCTTCTCTGTATCCTAAAGTCAAACTGGTGCTTCGGTCCCTAATAAGAAGGTCCACAAAGGAACAGAAGAGTCATTGATTTAAGGCACCAAATTGGGGAAATGACAAGTCAAATTCCTGAACAGAGGTGAGAAATATAAAATAAAATATCCTAACAGTATTTTAACAGTATCAAGAGGATTTACCTTTGAACAAATTCCAATGTCCGAGGACCTTCCTCTTGGTATTCCAAGTTGAACACATAGTAGGTGGCAAGAAGGGCAGCAAGCCCTGAGATTAAGCTAGGTTGGACGCCTTTGCAGATGACATCACCTTCCATGCTGATCATCCAACGTTTTATTGTGACTTTGTCACCAGCAACTGGTACAGTCAAGAAATGCAGTTTATGTTCCTAAACAGTATCCAATATGGGTAGCATTTTAAAAGTATTTGGAATGGCCACCTCACTCGCTCTCTCTTTACTCTGTTTACATCTAGTCTCCTAAGGCAGTGGTTCTCAAATGGGGGTACGCGTACTCCTGGGGGTACTTGAAGGTATGCCAAGGGGTACGTGAGATTTTTTTAAAATATTCTAAAAATAGCAACAATTCAAAAATCCTTCATAAATATATTTATTGAATAATACTTCGACAAAATATGAATGTAAGTTCATAAACTGAACAACTAATCAAGTAGGCTATTCCATTCATTACCATAAAGCCAGAGTTTCCCCCATGCCATGATGGTTTGACCCTACCTGGCGGTGCCACACGGCACCAACTGTCAATCAACTATCCATGTAGAAAACAATGGAGGCTTGGTTAAAGCGTAGTGGACATGTTCCATAAATATTGATGTTAAAGATTTCTTTTTTTGTGAAGAAATGTTGAGAATGAAGTTCATGAATCCAGATGGATCTCTATTGCAATCCCCAAAGAGGGCACTTTAAGTTGATTACTTCTATGTGTAAAAATCTTTATTTATAATTGAATCACTTGTTTATTTTTCAACAAGTTTTTAGTTATTTTTATATCTTTTTTTCCAAATAGTTCAAGAAAGACCACAACAAATGAGCAATATTTTGCACTGTTATACAATTTAATAAATCAGAAACTGATGACATAGTGCTGTATTTTACTTCTTTATCTCTTTTTTTCAACCAAAAATGCTTTGCTCTGATTAGGGGGTACTTGAATTAAAAAAATGTTCACAGGGGTACATCACTGAAAAAAGGTTGAGAACCACTGTCCTAAGGCAGTGGTTCTCAACCTTTTTTCAGTGCTGTGAACATTTTTTTAATGCAAGTAGACCTCCATGTCTTCATAACAGGAATATCCTGAATTCTCAAGTTGCATATCACAATAGTCATCATCAGTGTTAATAACACAAGAGCTGCTTGGATTTGCTGTTGAGCAAGTCAAACTTCGTTCAGTGTAGCCGTAGTGCTTCCTTGACACGTGCGATGTGAAAGTAGACTTAACTGTAAATCTTTTTTCACATTGACTGAAGGGGCACGTAACTGTCCTACCTTCGGTAATATGACTTTTCAAATGCAGGAGAAGGGCCCGTATATCATCGCACTTCGCGCTACATGAGACAATATTACAAGGTAAACCTTCTGCGCTATACATATCAGTCCTACTCTTGCCATATTTATGACGACGGCTGTGAGTTTTGAAGGCTGAGAAGTTGGAAAAAACTCTTGTGCATTTAGGGAAAGCACACTTAAACGATGCATTAGGCATACAACTATGACTTCGCATGTGTCTAACATACGCAATTACGTTGCTGCAAGTCGTAGCACATATGTTGCAAGTTATCATCTTTTATGATGACCATGACAAAAAAGAAGAAAACTTAGCTAGCTAGCATGCGGCGGTACATGCGCGTGGTCAACGATAGTGTCTGTGATGCTGACTGTGACGCTATGTCATTTCGGACTTTATAAATATATATATAAAGTAATTCAAACAGAAAATGACACATCAAGGTACAAGTGACTCTTACCTTGTTATCAAAAACACACGATGCAGTAGGATGGATTTAGCAGGGTCGGCCAGGTGAAATGAAGCTCGGTTGGACGAATTGTGGGCGGACCCAAGAAACAAGTCTGAAAAATACTGAATTACACGTAAACAGAAAATCTAAAATGGCATTGCTGAGACAGGGAAAGAAGCTGAAGGGAACAAATGTGTACATGAATGAGCATCTCACAAAACGCAATGCTGGAATCGCCAAGAAAGCACGCGACTTGAGAAGGCAGGGAAAAATCCAGGGAACTTGGAGCACCAACTGTAAAATCTACATCAAGCTGAATGGAGGTCCAGAAGCAAGAGTAATTGTTGTCCATGACATCAAGGACCTGGACAATTTTTAAAGTTTACACAGCTACCAAAACAACGATGATAATGGACTCTGACAGAAAACAAACACCCAAATTCAACATCGACACTACTATGTTCCAAGGGACGACTAAACAAGAGGACCTACATTCAGGATTGCATTCACCTACACTTATTGAGATTATTGAAACAACATCAAAGATTGTTGAACAAGAAAATATGGAACTAAAAAATTTCTGCAACAAAGATTACAAAAACCAGGATTTGGAAAATGATATAGATCCAGATACAAATTTTTTCTCCCACATCAGTAATAATTGTTTTTATTATACAGATGATCAATATAATAGCAACATTACTTGCGATAACAAATTGTCAATTATTCATTTTAATAGCAGAAGCTTGTATGCAAACTACAACAACATTAAGAACTTTTTGGAACACATCAACGAACCATTCAAAGTGATTGCTGTTACAGAAACATGGATTGATGATAAAAAAGGAATAGATTTTGATCTGGAGGGATATGAACTAAACTACATCAACAGAACCAACAAAAATGGAGGAGGAGTAGCTGTGTACGTGATGAAGAACCTGAACTACAAAGTGGTAAAAAACATGTCATTTGCTATAGATAATATCTTAGAATGTATAACCATTGAAATATGTCAGGAAAAAAGCAAAAACATCTTCATCAGTTGTATATATAGATCACCTAAGTCAAGTATAGAAACATTTGAAGAATGGATCAAGGCTACTTACATGGATAATGGTGAAAGAATAATGTTCTTATGTGGTGACTTTAATATTGACTTATTGAACCCTAACAAGCAAAAGTCTATTGATGACTTCATTGATACAATGTACAGCATCAGTTTATATCCAAAAATCACAAAGCCAAGTAGAATCACAGCACACTGTGCCACGCTTATTGATAATATTTTTACCAATGAGTTTGACAATAACACTACAAGTGGTCTACTTATTACCGACGTTAGTGATCATCTGCCAGTTTTTACAATATATGATGGACACTACAAGAAGAAAATGGAAGACAAAAGGACATTTCGAAGACTGTGCACAGAGAAGAGGATGACTGCTTTCAAAATTCAGCTACAAAAGCAAGATTGGGACAATGTGTACAATGAAAAAGAGGTTGATGAAGCATATGAACATTTCTTAAACAAGTTCATAATACTTTATGACAAACATTGTCCATGGATACAACTTAGTAATAAACAGAGAAAGAATAACCAACCATGGATGACAAAAGGATTAAAAAATGCTTGTAAGAAGAAGAATACACTGTATAGAGAATTTATAGCACAAAGAACTATAGAGGCAGAAATTAAGTACAAAAAGTATAAAAACAAGTTAACAGAAATACTACGATCATGTAGAAAAGAATATTACAGTGAATTATTGGACAGGAACAAAAATAATATGAGAGCAACATGGGGCATCCTCAATAGCATTATTAAAAATGGCACAAAGAGGGACTACCCTCAATACTTTTTAGACGGAAATAAAAACAATGACAACATAAAGGAAGTAGTTGAAAGCTTCAATAATTATTTTGTAAATATTGGACCAAAATTGGAAGAAAGGATTCCAGACCCAGTTCCAATTGAGGACTATAATGATACCATAGAGCGAAATCCCAACTCCATGTTCCTCAGTAATGTGACACAGGAGGAAATAGTTATAATCGTGAAAAACTGTAAATCTAAGACTTCAACTGATTGTAATGGAATTGATATGGACACGATAAAAAAGGTTATAGAAGAGATCTCAGGACCATTAATGTATATTAGTAACCTATCATTTCAAACAGGTACATTCCCAAACAAAATGAAAATAGCTAAAGTTGCACCAATTTATAAGACTGGAGATAAACATCAATTTACAAATTATAGACCTGTTTCTTTACTTCCACAATTTTCTAAAATCATTGAAAAACTGTTTAATAACAGATTAGAGAGTTTCATAAATAAAAATAGAATACTCGAAGAGAACCAATATGGATACAGAGCTAATGTCTCAACTTCAATGGCTTTAATTGAAATTACAGAAGAAATTACCAATGCAATAGACAGTAAAAAATGTGCAGCAGCAGTTTTTATGGATCTAACTAAAGCATTTGACACAATTAATCACAATATTTTAATCAAAAAACTAGAACGATATGGCATCAGAGGGTTAGTCTTAAACTGGATAAGAAGTTATCTAACGAACAGGAAACAATACGTGAAGCTAGGCGAACACACGTCTACAACGCTAAATATATCCTGTGGTGTACCTCAGGGATCAATATTAGGACCTAAATTATTCAATCTCTATATAAATGACATTTGTAAAGTTACAAAAGATTTAAAGTTAGTATTATTTGCGGATGATACAACAGCGTTTTGTTCAGGAGAGAACACACAGGAGATAATACAAATAATAGCAGAAGAAATTAACCAATTAAAAAGATGGTTTGACAAAAACAGACTATCGTTGAATCTTAGTAAAACTAAAATAATGCTATTTGGTAATAGTAGAAGAGAAAGTCAAACACAAATACAAATAGACGGAATAGAAATTGAAAGAGTAAATGAAACCAAATTTCTAGGTATAATGATTGATGATAAATTGAACTGGAAATCTCACGTAAAAAATATACAACATAAAGTAGCAAGAAACACGTCAATAATGAATAAAGCAAAACATGTTCTAGACAAAAAATCACTTCATAGTCTATACTGCTCACTAGTGTTACCATATCTGAGCTACTGTGTAGAAATATGGGGAAATAATTACAAAAGTACACTTCATTCATTAACGGTGTTACAAAAAAGATCAGTTAGAATAATACATAATGTTGGATATAGAGAACATACAAATCCTTTATTTATTGAATCAAAGATACTGAAATTCCACGACATAGTGAATTTGCAAACAGCTAAAATTATGCACAAAGCAAACTATAACCTGCTACCCAAGAATATACAACAATTCTTCTCAACAAAAGAGGAGAAATATAATCTTAGAGAAAAATGTAATTTAAAACATTTGTACTCACGTACAACACTTAAGACCTTCAGTATATCAGTATGTGGAATTAAATTATGGAATGGATTAAGCAAAGCAATCAAACAATGTACTAATATGATCCACTTCAAGAAACTCTTCAAACTTAAAGTGTTTACAAAGTACAAAGAAGAAGAACCATGACAAACATTTTCAATTTATTTCATCCATTCATTCATTCATTCTTAAAGTAATCTTACTTATCTCATCATATGAAATATGACTTTCTTCACCAATTATTATTATTAAATTCTTACTATTATTTATTTATTTATTTTTATTGTGATTACATATGGAGTTTATTGTGAAAAAATTGAGAACAGGAAGTGAATAAAAAAAGTTTCAGCAACTGTTATGTAAAGAAAAGGGGTAGGATTAAATAAGCTCTGCTTCTTCCTACTCCTTTTCGAACATGTTGAAAAGAGAAACTGGAAATTGTGATGTATCATGTTGTATGCTTGCATGTTCGAAATAAACTCAAACTCAACTCAACACTGTAGGTTTTACAGTAACTTACTGCTGGTCGATATTTTTTGAAAAATGCAACAAAATTTACAGTACTTAACTGCATTTAAGAAGAACATGATAGGTTGATTGGCAACACTAAATTGGCCCTAGTGTGTGAATGTGAGTGTGAATGTTGTCTGTCTATCTGTGTTGGCCCTGCGATGAGGTGGCGACTTGTCCAGGGTGTACCCCGCCTTCCGCCCGATTGTAGCTGAGATAGGCTCCAGCGACCCCGAAGGGAATAAGCGGTAGAAAATGGATGGATGGATGGAGTATATAACTGTAATTTTATTTTTTATTTTTACAGTAATTTTTTACAGTGAAGGTCATGGGTGTCAAACTCTGGCCCGTGGGCCAAATTTGGCCCAACGTGTAATTTGACTTGGCCCTTGAGGCAATGTCAAATTAACACTAAAGCTGGACCGGCGATTATACATTGCGGCAGTGCCGCGGTAACACCGCATTCACCGCTACTTCTAATACTTGCCAAGACAAAAGTGACTCCAGCACTCCTCCCGAATTTTTTTTTTTTTTTTCAGCTAGTCAAACGAGTGCCGGCCCAGTTTCATGTGAGTGCAGCTTTTGCACCCACACACAATTGAATGCAATGCATACTTCATCAACAGCGATACAGGTTACACTGACGGTAGCCAAATAAAAAACTTTAACACTTTTAGAAATATACGCCACACTGTGAATCCACACCAAACAAGAATGACAAACACATTTCGGGAGAACATCCGCACCGTAACACAACATAAACACAACACAACAAATACCCAGAACCCTTTGTAGCACTAAATATTCCGGGACGCTACAAGGTGTGTGTTTGTGTGTTGGGGGGGGGGGGGGTTTGGTGGTAGCGGGGGTGTATTTTGTAGCGTCCCGAAAGAGTTAGTGCTGCAAAAGATTCTGGGTATTTGTTCTTTTGTGTTCATGTTATGTTACGGTGCGGATGTTCTCCCGAAAAGTGTTTTTTATTTTTGTTTGGTGTGGGTTCACAGTGTGGCGTATATTTCTAACAGTGTTAAAGTTTTTTATACTGTCACCCTCAGTGTAACCTGTATCGCTGTTGATGAAGTATGCGTTGCATTCATTTGTGTATGCATGCTGAAGCTGCACATATCTTGTGACTGGGTGTGAATGATGTTAGAATTGGGTGTACGAGATATGACTGTTGAACACCTTCGAAAGTTACCTCAGCTCAAAGCCTGAGCCCCGACATTAAAGAACTAGCATCTAAAAAAAGATGCCAGGTATCTGGCTTGGGCGCATCAAATTAGATCAGTGTGTTGCAAACTGAGCAGTTTAAAGTCCTGAATGGTTGTTTTATTCATTGTTATTTTATTTTCAAATTTATTAGCCTGTGGAAAAAGTTAATGTTGATATTTACCTCAGAAGGCTGCAAATAGAAAAGAGGCATTCAATGTTTATTTAAATTGTATTTGATATGCAATTTATATTTTTTAATTATTATTATTATTATTTGAAACTCCATTTTGCATGTCACTATAAAGTTATATAAGCCTTGCTTGTTCAATATTCAATGCAAAACTTGTTTGGGTCCCTATTAAAAGGTTAATTTGTTCAACCTTGGCCCGCGGCTTTGTTCAGTTTTAAACTTTGGCCCACTCTGTATTTGAGTTTGACACCCCTGGTGAAGGTGAATCTCTGTCATCCTGGAGGCCACGGGGAAGACCCAGGACACATTGGGAACACTATGTCTCCCGGCTGGCCTGGGAACGCCTCGGGATCCCCTGACAAAAGGTCCTAGGTGAGGGATCAGACAAAGAGCAGCTCAAAGACCTTTATGAAAAGTACAAATCGAGGACCTAGATTTTTTCTCGCCCAGGCGCAGGTCACCGTGGCTCCCCTGTGGAGCCAGGCGCAGAGGTGGGGCACGATGGCGAGCGACTGGTGGCCGGGCCTGTCTCCATGGGGCCCTGCCGGGCTCAGCTCGAAGAGGCAACGTGGGTCAACCCTCCAATGGGCTCACCACTCATGGGCCCATTGAGGTCATAGAGGTCGGATGCAGTGTGAACTGGGCGGTAGCCGAAGGCAGGGCACTTGGCGGTCCGATTATCGGCTACATAAGCTCGCTCTTGGGACGTGCAACGTCACCTCGCTGGGAGGGAAAGAGCCTGAGCTGGTGCGCGAGGTGAAGAAGTTCCGGCTAGATATAGTTGGACTCACTTCGACGCACAGCAAGGGCTCTGGAACCTGTTCTCTCAAGAGGGGCTGGACTCTCTTCCACTCTGGCGTTGCAAGCAATGAGAGGCTGGGGTGGCAATTGTTGTTGCTCAAAGCCTGCACGTTGGACTTTAACCCAGTAGACGAGATGGTAGCTTCCCTCCGCCTTCGGGTTGGGTGACGGGTCCTGACTGTTGTTTGTGTTTACGCACCAAACAGCAGCTCAGAGTACCCACTCTTTTTGGATTCCCTTGAGGGAGTACTGGAGAGTGCTCCCTCGGGTGATTCCCTTGTTCTGTTGGGGGACTTCAATGCTCATGTTGGCAAGGACAGTGAAACCTGGAGAGTCGTGATTGGGAAAAATGGCCACCCGGATCTGAACCCAAGTGGTGCTTTGTTATTGGACTTTTGTGCTCGTCACGGATTGTCCATAACAAACACAATGTTCAAACATAAGGAAGAACTTTGAACATGTCACGAGGGAGGTGCTGGACATTGAGTCTGAGTGGACCATGTTCCGTGCCTCTCTTGTCGAGCCTGCTGATTGGAGCTGTGGCCGCAAGGTGTTGGGTGCCTGTCGTGGCGGTAATCCTAGAACTCGCTGGTGGCCACCAGCAGTGAGGGATGCCGTCAAGCTGAAGAAAGAGCCTATCGGGTCCTTTTGGCTCATGGGACTCCAGAGGCAGCGGGCATACCGACAGGCCAAGCAGTGCCTGGGGAATCTGTGGTGGACTCTCCTATTTCTGGGGCTTAGGTTGCCTAGGTAGTTAAAAAGCTCCTCTGTGGCAAGGCCCCAGTGGTGGATGAGTTCCTTAAGGCTCTGGATACTGTGGGGCTGTCTTGGTTGACAAGACTCTGCAACATCGCGTGAACATTGGGGGCGGTACCTCTGGATTGGCAGACCGGGGTGGTGGTTCCTCTCTTTAAGAAGGGGAACCGGAGGGTGTGTTCCAACTATCGTGAAACACACTCCTCAGCCTTCCCGGTAAGGTCTATTCATGTGTACTGGAGAGGAGGAAACTCGGATCCAGGACGAACAGTGTGGTTTTCGTCCTGGTCGTGGAACGGTAGACCAGGTCTATACTCTCGGCAGGGTCCTTGAGTGTGAAGCGACTGGGATGAGAATCAGCACCTCCAAGTCCAAGTCCACGCAGGAAAGGGTCGAGTGCCATCTCCAGGTTGGGGAGGAGATCTTTCCCCAAGTGGAGGAGTTCAAGTACCTAGGAGTCTTGTTCACGAGTGAGGATAGAGTGGATCGAGAGATCCACAGGCGGATTGGTGCGGCGTCTTCAGTATTGAGGACGCTATATCGATCCGTTGTGGTGAAAAAGGAGCTGAGCCAGAAGGAAAAGCTCTCAATTTACCGTCGATCTACGTTACCAGCTTTGGGTTATGACCGAAAGGACAAGCGGCCGAAATGCGTTTCCTCTGCCGGGTGGTGGGTCTCTCTCTTAGAGACAGGGTGAGAAGCTCTGTCATCCGGGAGGAACTCAAAGTAAAGCCGCTGCTCCTCCACATTGAGAGGAGCCATGAGGTGGTTCGGGCATCTGCTCAGGATGCCACCCGAACGCCTCTAGGGAGGTGTGGCAGGAGGCCACGGGGAAGACCTAGGACACATTGGAAAGACTATGTCCCCGGCTGGCCTGGGAACGCCTCGGAATACCCCGAGAAGAGCTGGACGAAGTGGCTGGGGAGAGGGAAGTCTGGGATTTTCTGCTCAGGCTACTGCCTGACCTCGGATAAGCGGAAGAAAATGGATGGATTTAGAATGACAGTTATACTGTCAGATTGAGTACAAAAACTAACTAAACCTTACACAATATAATGTTTCTAGTAAAACTCACAAAGATACATATCTCCAGGCATTATTAGCCATTTTGCATGTGTGGTTTAGGAGTTATGTTTAAATAAATAACTGTCAGATTGAGTGTGACAGTAAACTGTCATAGTGAGTAAAACCCTTATTTTGTATTTGCAAACCTTACAAAAACAACTAAATCTAGTTAAACTCACACAGATACAATATTACAGGCATTTTTAGACATAATGCATGTTTGGTTTTAGAGTAATGTTTATATAACTTTCATATTTAGTATGACAGCTGTACTGTCATATTGAATAAAAAAAACAACTAACTTGTGTCTTTGCAAACCTTACAAAATACCATTTTTCTAGTAAAACTAACTAGATACATGCTCCAGGCATTATTAGCCATTTTGCATGTGTTGTTTGAGTTATGTTTAAAAAACTGTCATATTGAGTGTGACAGTATACTGTCATAAAACCCAATTTTTGTATTTGCAACCCTGATTCTAGTAAAACTCACATATATACAATATTACAGGCAGTTTTGGACATAATGCATGTTTGGTTTTGGAGTTATGTTTATATAACTTTCATATATAGTATGACAGCTAAACTGTTATATTGAGTAAAAAAACTAACTTGTGTTTGTCATAAAACCCAATTTTTGTATTAGCAAACCATACAAATGATTCAAATAAAACTCACATGGATTCAATATTACAGGCATTTTCAGACATTTTGCATGTTTGGTTTAGGAATTATGTTGTGATACATTTGTATTGCTTTTTTCACATTATCTCAGGATTTTTAGAACATTACTGTCATATTGAGTAAAAAAATAATTTTTGTGTTTGCAAGCCTTAAAAAAAGCATATGTGTATGCATTATTAGCCATTTTTCAGGTGTGGTTTAGGAGTTATGTTTAAATAACTGTCATATTGAGTGTGGCGTTATACTGCCATAGTGAGTTAAAAAAAAACTAACTTGTGTCTTTGCAAACCTTACAAAAGAAAATGTTTCTAGCAACACTCACAAAGATAATTTTTTTCATGCTATTAGACATGTTTCATGTGTATTTAGGAGTTATAATTAAATAACTTTCATATTGAGTGTTAAAGTTATAATGTCATTATGTGTAAAACCTAATTTTTGTATTTGCAAACCTTACAAAAACAATTAATTCTAGTAAAACTTATATAGATTCAATATTACAGGCATTTTTAGACAATTTACATGTTTGGTTTAAAAGTTGTGTTTGAATACATTTGTATTGCTTTTTTCGCATTATCTCAGGATTCTAAGATCATTACTTTCATATTGAGTAAAACACTACTTTTTGTTTTTGCAAACCTTACAAACTCACATGAATACATTATTATAAGCAATTTTAGACATGACACACGTTTGGTTTTGGAGTTATGTTTATATAACTTTTATATTTAGTATGACTGTTATACTGTCATATTGAATAAAAAAAAACTAGCTTGTGTCTTTGCAAACTTTACAAAATATCATTTTTCTAGTAAAACTAACAAAGATACATGTCTCCAGGCATTATTACCCATTTTGCATGGGTTGTTTAGGAATTATGTTTAAATACATTTTTATTGCTTTTTTCGCATTATCTCAGGATTCTTAGATCATTACTTTCATATTGAGTAAAAAACTACTTTTTGTTTTTGCAAACCTTACAAACTCACATAAATACATTATTACAGGCATTTTTAGACATAACACATGTTTGGTTTTGGAGTTATGTTTATATAACTTTTATATTTAATATGACTGTTATACTGTCATATTGAATTAAAAAAAACTAGCTTGTGTCTTTGCAAACTTTACAAAATATAATTTTTCGAGTAAAACTAATAAAGATACATGTCTCCAGGCATTATTAGCCATTTTGCATGGGTTGTTTAGGAATTATGTTTCAATAAATTTTTATTGCTTTTTTGGCATTATCTCAGGATTCTTAGAACATTACTTTCATATTGAGGAAAAAACTACTTTTTGTTTTTGCAAAACTTACAAACTCACATAAATACATTATTATAGGCAATTTTAGACATGACACACGTTTGGTTCTAGAGTTATGTTTATATAACTTTCATATTTAGTATGACTGTTATACTGTCTTATTGAATAAAAAACACTAGCTTGTGTCTTTGCAAACTTTACAAAATATCATTTTTCTAGTAAAACTAACAAAGATACATGTCTCCAGGCATTATTACCCATTTTGCATGGGTTGTTTAGGAATTATGTTTAAATACATTTTTATTGCTTTTTTCGCATTATCTCAGGATTTTAAGATCATTACTTTCATATTGAGTAAAAAACTACTTTTTGTTTTTGCAAACCTTACAAACTCACATTAATACATTATTACAGGCATTTTTAGTCATGACACATGTTTGGTTTTGGAGTTATGTTTATATAACTTTCATATTTAGTATGACTGTTATACTGTCATATTGAATAAAAAACAACTAGCTTGTGTCTTTGCAAACTTTACAAAATATACCTTTCCTAGTAAAACTAACAAAAATACATGTCTCCAGGCATTATTACCCATTTTGCCTGGGTTGTTTAGGAATTATGTTTGAATACATTTTTATTGCTTTTTTCGCATTATCTCAGGATTTTAAGATCATTACTTTCATATTGAGTAAAAACTACTTTTTGTTTTTGCAAACCTTACAAACTCACGTTAATACATTATTACAGGCATTTTTAGACATGACACATGTTTGGTTTTGGAGTTATGTTTATATAACTTTCATATTTAGTATGACTGTTATACTGTCATATTGAATAAAAAAAAACTAGCTTGTGTCTTTGCAAACTTTACACAAGATCATTTTTCTAGTAAAACTAACAAAGATACATGTCTCCAGGCATTATCACCCATTTTGCATGGGTTGTGTAGGAATTATGTTTAAAGACATTTGTATTGCTTTTTTCGCATTATCTCAGGATTCTTAGATCATTACTTTCATATTGAGTAAAAACTACTTTTTGTTTTTGCAAACCTTACAAACTCACGTTAATACATTATTACAGGCATTTTTAGACATGACACATGTTTGGTTTTGGAGTTATGTTTATATAACTTTTATATTTAATATGACTGTTATACTGTCATATTGAATAAACAACACTAGCTTGTGTCTTTGCAAACTTTACAAAAGATCATTTTTCTAGTAAAACTAACAAAGATACATGTCTCCAGGCAGTATTAGCCATTTTGCATGGGTTGTTTAGGAATTATGTTTGAATTCATTTTTATTGCTTTTTTCGCATTATCTCAGGATTCTAAGATCATTACTTTCATATTGAGTAAAAAACTACTTTTTGTTTTTGCAAACCTTACAAACTCACATAAATACATTATTACAGACATTTTTAGACATGACACATGTTTGGTTTTGGAGTTATGTTTATATAACTTTTATATTTAGTATGACTGTTATACTGTCATATTGAATAAAAAACACTAGCTTGTGTCTTTGCAAACTTTACAAAAGATCATTTTTCTAGTAAAACTAACAAAGATACATGTCTCCTGGCATTATTACCTATTTTGCATGGGTTGTTTAGGAATTATGTTTAAAGACATTTTTATTGCTTTTTTTGCATTATCTCAGGATTCTTAGATCAATACTTTCATATTGAGTAAAAAATTACTTTTTGTTTTTGCAAACCTTACATACTCACATTAATACATTATTACAGGCATTTTTAGACATGACACATGTTTGGGAGTTATGGTTATATAACTTTCATATTTAGTAGGACTGTTATAATGTCATATTGAATAAAAAAAAACTGGCTTGTGTCTTTGCAAACTTTACAAAAGATCATTTTTCCAGTAAAACTAAAAAAGATACATGTCTCCAGGCATTATTAGCCATTTTGCATGGGTTGTTTAGGAATTATGTTTAAATACATTTTTATTGCTTTTTTCGCATTATCTCAGGATTCTAAAATCCTTACTTTCATATTGAGGAAAAAACTACTTTTTGTTTTTGCAAACCTTACAAACTCACTAAATACATTATTATAGGCAATTTTAGACATGACACACGTTTGGTTCTGGAGTTATGTTTATATAACTTTCATATTTAGTATGACTGTTATACTGTCTTATTGAATAAAAACAACTAGCTTGTGTCTTTGCAAACTTTACAAAATATATATTTCCTAGTAAAACTAACAAAGATACATGTCTCCAGGCATTATTACCCATTTTGCCTGGGTTGTTTAGGAGTTATGTTTAAATACATTTTTATTGCTTTTTTCGCATTATCTCAGGATTCTAAGATCATTACTTTCATATTCAGTAAAAAACTACTTTTTGTTTTTGCAAACCTTACAAACTCTCATAAATACATTATTACAGACATTTTTAGACATGACACATGTTTGGTTTTGGAGTTATGTTTATATAACTTTATATTTAGTACGACTGTTATACTGTCATATTGAATAAAAAAAACTAGCTTGTGACTTTGCAAACTTTACAAAAGATAATTTTTCTAGTAAAACTAACAACGATACATGTCTCCAGGCATTATTAGACATTTTGCATGTGTTGTTTAGGAGTTATGTTTAAATACATTTTTATTGCTTTTTTCGCATTATCTCAGGATTCTAAGATCATTACTTTCATATTGAGTAAAAAACTACTTTTTGTTTTTGCAAACCTTACAAACTCACATTAATACATTATTACAGGCATTTTTAGACATGACACATGTTTGGTTTTGGAGTTATGTTTATATAACTTTCATATTTAGTAGGACTGTTATACTGTCATATTGAATAAAAAAAAACTGGCTTGTGTCTTTGCAAACTTTACAAAAGATCATTTTTCCAGTAAAACTAAAAAAGATACATGTTTCCAGGCATTATTAGCCATTTTGCATATATTGTTTAGGAGTAATGTTTAAATACATTTTTATTGCTTTTTTCGCATTATCTCAGGATTTTAAGAACATTACAGTCATATTGAGTAAAAAAAACTACTTTTTGTGTTTGCAAGATTTAAAAAAGCATGTGTTTCGAGTAAAACGGCCAAGGATGCATTATTTCAGGCATTATTAGCCATTTTTCATGTGTGGTTTGAGTTATGGTTAAATAACTGTCATATACTGTCAGTTATGACATAGTAAGTAAAACCTAATTTTTGTATTTGCAAACCTTACAAAATCATTTAAATCTAGTAAAACTCACATGGATTCAATATTACAGACATGTTTAGACATTTTGCATGTTTGGTTTAGGAATTATGTTGGAATCATTTTTATTAATTTGTTCGTATTATCTCAGAATTTTAGAACATTACTGTCATATTGAGTAAAAAAATAATTGTTGTGTTTGCAAGCCATAAAAAAGCATATGTTTCGAGTAAAACTTATTATTTCAGGCATTGTTAGTCATTTTTCATGTGTAGTTTAAGAGTTATGTTTAAATAACTGTCATATTGAGTGTGGCAGTTATACTGTCATATTGAGTAAAAAAAACTAACCTGTCTTTGCAAACCTTACAAAAGAAAATGTTTCTAGTAACACTCACAAAGATACATTTTTTCACGCATTATTAGACGTGTTTCATGTGTGGTTAGGAGTTATAAATAAATAATTGTCATATTGAGTGTTACAGTTTTAATGTCATTATGTGTAAAACCTAATTTTTGTATTTGCAAACCTTACAAAAACAATTGATTCTAGTAAAACTTATATAGATTCAATATTACAGGCATTTTTAGACATTTTACATGTTTGGTTTAAAATTTGTGTTTGAATACATTTGTATTGCTTTTTTCGCATTATCTCAGGATTCTAAGAACATTACTTTCATATTGAGTAAAAAACTACTTTTTGTTTTTGCAAACCTTACAAACTCACATAAATACATTATTACAGGCATTTTTAGACATGACACATGTTTGGTTTTGGAATTATGTTTATATTTCTATGAATTTATATTCATATTTAGTATGACTGTTATACTGTCATATTGAATAAAAAAAACTAGCTTGTGTCTTTGATATCTTTACAAAAGATCATTTTTTTAAACTAACAACGTTACATGTCTCCCTAGGCATTATTAGCCATTTTGCATGTGTTGTTTAGGAGTTAGGTTTAAATACATTTTTATTGCTTTTTTCCCATTATCTCAGGGTTCTAAGAACTTTAAAGTCAAGTAAAAAACTACTTTTTGTGTTTGCAAAATGTAAAACTCAGTAAAACTCCCAATGATTCATTATTTCAGGCATTATTAGCCATGTTTTTGTGTGGTTTATGAGTTATGTTTAAATAACTGTCATATTGAGTGTGATTTTGTCATTGTGAGTAAAACCTCATTTTTGTATTTGCAAACCTTACAAAAACAACCGATTCTAGGAAAACTCACATTGATACAATATTACAGGCATGTTTAGACATATTGCATGTTTGGTTTTGGAGTTATATTTATATAACCTGCTTTCTGACCCGCCACCTTTGTGGTTTGCGTGTCCCACTGATCCAGGAACTATGTTGTCCGGGGGCTTCTATGGTCTCCCAAGACAAACAGGTCCTAGGTGAGGGATCAGACAAAGAGCAGCTCAAAGACCTTTATTAAAAGTACAATTGAGGACCTAGATTTTTTCTCGCCCAGACGCAGGTCACCTCTGGGCCTGTGGAGCCAGGCCCAGAGGTGTGGCACGATGGCGATTGACGGGCCTGTCCCCATGGGGCCCAGCCGTGCTCAGCGCGAAGAGGCAACGTGGATCCCCCCTCCAGGGCTCACCACTCATGGGCTGGGTCATAGAGGGTGCAGTGTGAGCTGGGCGGAAGCCGAAGGCAGGGCACTTGGTGGTCCGATTATCGGCTACATAAGCTCGCTCTTGGGACATGGAACGTCACCTCGCTGGGAGGGAAGGAGCCTGAGCTGGTGCATGAGGTGGAGACGTTCCCGGCTAGATATAGTTGGACTCACAGCAAGGGCTCTGGAACCTGTTCTCTCAGAGGGGCTGGACTGAGCTGAACTTTCATTACTTGCAACGCCAGAGTGGAAGAGATTCCACACCAAACAGCAGCTCAGAGTACCAACTCTTTTTGGATTCCCTTGAGGGAGTACTGGAGAGTGCTCCCTCGGGTGATTCCCTTGTTCTGCTGGTGGACTTCAACGCTATGTTGGCAACGACAGTGAAACCTGGAGAGTCGTGATTGGGAAAAATGGCCACCCGGATCTGAACCCAAGTGGTGCTTTGTTATTGGACTTTTGTGCTTGTCACGGATTGTCCATAACAAACACAATGTTCAAACATAAGGGTGTCCATATGTGCACTTGGCACAAGGACACCCTCGGCCGCATGATTGACTTTGTAGTTGTGTCATGGGATTTGCGGCCTCATGTTTTGGACACTCGATGAAGAGAGGGGCAGAGCTTTCCACCAACCACCACCTGGTGGTGAGCTGGCTCCGATGGTAGGGGAGGATGCCGGTCAGACCTGGCAGGCCCAAACGCATTGTAATGGTCTGCTGGGAACACCTAGCAGAGTCCCCTGAAGAACTTTGAACATGTCCGGAAGAACTTTGAACATGTCACGAGGGAGGCGCTGGACATTGAGTCTGAGTGGACCATGTTCCGTTCCTCTCTTGTTGAGCCAGCTGATTGAAGCTGTGGCCGCAAGGTGTTTGGTGCCTGTCGTGGCGGTAATCCACCAGCAGTGAGGGATGCTGTCAAGCTGAAGAAAGAGCCACCGGGTCCTTTTGGCTCATGGGACTCCAGAGGCAGTGGGCATACCGACAGGCCAAGCGAGACCTCCTCAGTCCCACCAACACGTCTTCCTATGAGGAAACAGTGCCTGGGAAGTCTGTGGTGGGCTCTCCTATTTCTGGGGCTGAGGTTGCCAAGGTAGTTAAAAAGCTCCTCGGTGGCAAGGCCCCGGGGGTATGAGCTCCGTCCGGAGTTCCTTAAGGCTCTGGATGCTGTGGGGCAGTCTTGGTTGACAAGACTTTGCAACATTACGTCTACATCGGGGGCGGGACCTCTGGATTGGCAGACCGGGGTGGTGGTTCCTCTCTTTAAGAAGGGGAACCGGTGAGGGTGTGTTCCAACTATCGTAGATCACACTCCTCAGCCTTCCCGGTAAGGTCTATTCATGTGTAATGGAGAGGAGGAACCTCTGATCCAGGACGAACAGTGTGGTTTTCGTCCTGGTCGTGGAACGGTAGACCAGCTCTATACTCTCGGCAGGGTCCTTGAGTGTGCATGGGAGTTTGCCCAACCAGTCTACATAAGTTTTGTGGACTTGGAGAAGACATTCGACCTTGGCCCCCGGTAAATCCTGTGGGGAGTGCTCAGAGAGTATGGAGTATCGGCATGTCTGATTGTGGCGGGTGTCTCCCTGTATGATCAGTGTCAGAGCTTGGTCCGCATTGCCGGCAGTATGTCGGACCCCTTTCCAGTGAGGGTTGGACTCCGCCAAGGCTGCCCTTTGTCACCGATTCTGTTCATAACTTTAATGGACAGAATATCTAGGCGCAGTCATGGCTTTGAGGATCCCCTCAACGCCATGACTGCGCCTGGTTTGGTGGCTGCAGGATTAGGTCTCTGCTTTTTGCAGATGATGTGGTCCTGATGGCTTCAACTGGCCAAGATCTTCAGCTTTCATTGGATCGGTTCGCAGTGAAGCGACTGGGATGAGAATCAGCACCTCCAAGTCCAAGTCCATGGTTCTCGCCCGGGAAAGGGTGGAGTGCCATCTCGAGGTTGGGAAAGAGATCTTGCCCCAAGTGAAGGAGTTCAAGTACCTAGGAGTCTTGTTCACGAGTGAGGATAGAGTGGATTGTGAGATCTACAGGCGGATCGGTGCGGCGTCTTCAGTAATGAGGACGCTATATCGATCCATTGTGGTGAAGAAGGAGCTGAGCCAGAAGGAAAAGCTTTCAATTTACCGGTCGATCAACGTTCCCATCCTCACCATGGTCATGAGCTTTGGGTTATGACCGAAAGGACAAGGTCACGGGTACAAGCGGCCGAAATGAGTTTCCTCCGCCGGGTGGTGGGTCTCTCCCTTAGAGATAGGGTGAGAAGCTCTGTCATCTGGGAGGAACTCAGTGTAAAGCCTCTGCTCCTCCACATTGAGAGGAGCCAGATGAGGTGGTTCGGGCATCTGCTCAGGATGCCACCCGAACGCCTCCCTAGGTCCGAACGGCAGGAGGCCATGGGGAAGACCTAGGATACATTGGAAAGACTATGGCCTGGGAACGCCTCGGGATCCCCCGAGAAGAGCTGGACGAAGTGGCTGGGGAGAGGGAAGTCTGGGCTCTCTGCTTAGGCTGCTGCCCCCGCAACCCGACCTCGGATAAGCGGAAGAAAATGGATGGATTTAGTATGACAGTTATACTGTCATATTGAGTGTGACAGTATACTGTCATAAAACCCAATTTTTGTATTTGTAAACCTGATTCTAGTAAAACTCACATCTATACAATATTACAGGCAATTTTGGACATAATGCACGTTTGGTTTTGGAGTTATGTTTATATAACTTTAATATATAGTATGACATCTATACTGTTATAATGAGTAAAAAAACTAACTTGTGTCTGTCATAAAACTAAATTTTTGTATTTGCAAACCTTACAAAAACAAATGATTCTAGTAAAACTCACATGGATTCAATATTACAGGCATTTTTAGACATTTTGCATGTTTGGTTTAGGAATTATGTTGGAATACATTTGTATTGCTTTTTTTCACATTATCTCAACATTTTAAGAACTTACTGTCATATTGAGTAAAAAAAACTTTTTGTGTTTGCAAGCCTTAAAAAAACAACCGATTCTAGTAAAACTCACATTGATACAATATTACAGGCATGTTTAGACATCTTGCATGTTTGGTTTTGGAGTTATGTTTATATAACCTGCTTTCTGAGCCGCCACCTTTGTGGTTTGCGTGTCCCACTGATCCTAGGAGCTATGTTGTCCGGGGGCTTCTATGCCCCCTGGTAGGGTCCCCCAAGACAAACAGGTCCTAGATGAGGAATCAGACAAAGAGCAGCTCAAAGACCTTTATGAAAAGTACAAATCGAGGACCTAGATATTTTCTCGCCCGGACGCGGGTCACCTTGGCTCCCCTGTGGAGCCAGGCCCAGAGGTGGGGCACGATGGCGAGCGACTGGTGCCCATGGGGCCCAGCTCGAAGAGGCAACGTGGGTCCCCCCTGCAATAGGCTCACCACTCATGGGCTGGGTCATAGAGGTCGGGTGCAGTGTTAGCTGGGCGGAAGCCGAAGGCAGGGCACTTGGCGGTCCGATTATCGGCTACATAAGCTCGCTCTTGGGACGTGGAACGTCACCTCGCGAGGTGGAGAAGTTCCCGGCTAGATAAAGCTGGACTCACTTCGACGCACAGCAAGGGCTCTGGAACCTGTTCTCTCAAGAGAGGTTGGACTCTCTTCCACTCTGGCGTTGCAAGTAATGAGAGGCTGGGTTGGCAATTCTTGTTGCCCCCCGGCTCAAAGCCTGCACGTTGGACTTAACCCAGAAGACGAGATGGTAGCTTCCCTCCGCTTTCGGGTTGGGTGACGGGTCCTGACTGTTGTTGGTGTTTACGCACCAAACAGCAGCTCAGAGTACCCACTCTTTTTGGATTCCCTTGAGAGTGCTCCCTCGGGTGATTCCTTTGTTCTGCTGGGGGTCTTCAACGCTCATGTTGGCAACGACTTTGAAACCTGGAGAGTCGTGATTGGGAAAAATGGCCACCCGGATCTGAACCCAAGTGGTGCTTTGTTATTGGACTTTTGTGCTCGTCACGGATTGTCCATAACAAACACAATGTTCAAACATAAGGGTGTCCATATGTGCACTTGGCACCAGGACACCCTCGGCCGCAGTTCCATTATTGACTTTGTAGTTGGGTCATGGGATTTGCGGCCTCGTGTTTTGGACACTCGGGTGAAGAGAGGGGCGAGCTTTCTACCGATCACCACCTGGTGAGCTGGCTCCGATGGTGGGGTAGGATCCCGGACAGACCTGGCAGGCCCAAACGCATTGTGAGAGTCTTTTGGGAATGCCTAGCAGAGTCTCCTGTCAGAGAGAGTTTCCTTTTCTACCTCCGGAGGAACTTTGAACATGTCACAAAGGAGGTGCTGGACATTGAGTCTGAATGGATCATGTTCCGTGCCTCTCTTGTCAAGCCAGCTGATTGGAGCTGTGGCCGCAAGGTGTTTGGTGCCTGTCGTGGCGGTAATCCTAGAACCCGCTGGTGGCCACCAGCAGTGCGGGATGCCGTCAAGCTGAAGAAAGAGCTTATCTGGTCCTTTTGGCTCATGGGACTCCAGAGGCAGCGGGCATACCGACAGGCCAAGCAGTGCCTGGGGAATCTGTGGTGGGCTCTCCTATTTCTGGGGCTGAGGTTGCCAAGGTAGTTAAAAAGCTCCTCGGTGGCAAGGCCCCAGGGGTGGATGAGCTCCGTCCGGAGTTCCTTAAGGCTCTGGATGCTGTGGGGCTGTTTTAGTTGACAAGACTCTGCAACACCGCATGGACATCAGGGGCGGTACCTCTGGATTGGCAGACCGGGGTGGTGGTTCCTCTCTTTAAGAAGGGGAACCGGAGGGTGTGTTCCAACTATCGTAGATCACACTCCTCAGCCTTCCCGGTAAGGTCTATTCATGTGTACTGGAGAGGAGGAACTTCGGATCCAGGACGAACAGTGTGGTTTTCGTCCTGGTCGTGGAACGGTAGACCAGCTCTATACTCTCGGCAGGGTCCTTGAGTGTGCATGGGAGTTTGTCCAACCAGTCTACATGTGCTTTGTGGACTTGGAGAAGACATTCGACCGTGGCCACCCCGGGAAGTCCTGTGGGGAGTGCTCAGAGAGTATGGGGTATCGGCATGTTTGATTGTGGCGGGTCGCTCCCTGTATGATCAGTGTCAGAGCTTGGTCCGCATTGCCAGCAGTAAGTCGGACCCCTTTCCAGTGAGGGTCGGACCGGAGTCCAACCCTCGTGTTGGCTGCCCTTTGTCACCAAATGTGTTCATAAATTTTATGGACAGAATTTCTAGGCGCAGTCATGGCGTTGAGGGGATCCGGTTTGGTGGCTGCAGGATTAGGTCTCTCCTTTTTGCAGATGATGTGGTCCTTATGGCTTTAACTGGCCAGGATTTTCAGCTCTCATTGGATTGGTTCGCAGCCGAGTGTGAAGCGACTGGGATGAGAATCAGCACCTCCAAGTCCGAGGTTCTCGTCCGGGAAAGGGTGGAGTGCCATTTCGAGGTTGGGCAGGAGATCTTGCCCCAAGTGGATGAGTTCAAGTACCTGGAGTCTTGTTCATGAGTGAGGGAAGAGTGGATCGTGAGATGCACAGGCTGGCGGCCGAAATGAGTTTTCTCCGCTGGGTGGCGGGTCTCTCCCTTACTGTAAGAATTTTCACCGTTTAATTACAGTAACCTACTGGCAGCTAATGGTTCCAGTATCAAACTGTTTTTCTACAGCACACATACTGTGATTTATCACTACAGTTTATTACTGTAAAAAGTATCACAGTACTGTGCTGTATCAAATATGCGCTTCACAGCATAATACTGTCATCTGTTTAGCGGCATTACACTGTTATTTTAGTGTATCTACTGTAATATCCATTAACAGTTAATTACAGTAAAATAATTGTAAGCACTATAGACTGAGCTTTACAGTATAATGCCACTAGAAGTTAATGAGTTGAACTTTTAATTTTTCAAAATCAAAACCCCTGCAAACTGCTGGCATAAATATGACTGGAGAAATGGCCTTGCAAGATTATGTTTTTATTAACCAATTATTTTAAAGTGCATCAAATACATTCAATGTACATTTAGTGCATTCTTCTTATTTTCAGTAAAGCATTTTAACATTTATAACATGTCCACTTAATTTCTAACTGGAGACAAAACACTGAACACGAGTCCAGTGTTTAGTTGTCGGCTACATAAAGCCCCACTCAAAGTCTGTGAGATGTTTTATAAGGGTGGCTACGTGAGGATTTACAGTTGCTGCCTTTTTCTGGACCAGCTTCCCGGTCTTCTTGGACACCACCTTTCCCTGGCTAGCCTTTGTTCCCCTCTCAGGGTTAACGCCAATGAATCGCCTAAAAAAGAGAGAAAGCATATTAGATATTGTGTTGTGATTGAAGATTACTTGCAGTCGATACAGAACCCCCCTCACATTGTTATTTAGGAATATGCACTGCACAAATATTAATATCAATTTTAGGATATATGTGAGCCTATACCATAACCACAGCTGTAGATGAGTGAATGCTCTAAAACCCATTAAGACAAATTCAGAGAGGAAGACAATGCTAAAGCCTCCCCAATCCCTCTCTCTATTTATGTTTTCTCTCCATCTACGGGACCGTGTATTTACGCTGATGTTTCCTGCTTTCACCCATTTAACATATCGTTACCTGCTCATTACCTATCTTCTCTGCATCCTGGGGTCACACTGGTGCTTCTTGCCTTTACCCATTCAACATATCTTTACCTGCACATTACCTACCTTCTCTGCATAGTGTGGTCACACTGGTGCTTTCTACCTTTACCCATTCAAAATATCTTTACCTGCACATTACCTACCTTCTCTGTATCCTGGAGTCAAGCTGGTGTTTCCTGCCTTTACTCATTCAACATATCTTTACCTGCACATTACCTACCTTCTCTGTATCCTGGTGTCTAGCTGGTGTTTCCTGCCTTCACCCATTCAACATATCTTTACCTGCACATTACCTACCTTCCCTGCATCCTTGGGTCACACTGGTGCTTCTTTCTTTCACCATACAACATATCTTCACCTGCACATACCTACCTTGTCTGCATGGCCTCGACCACACCTGCGCTTCCTTCTTTCACCCATTCAACATACCTTCACCCGCACATTACCTACCTTCCCTGCATAGTGGGGTCACACTGGTGCTTCCTGCCTTTACCCATTCAACATATCTTCACCCGCACATTACCTACTTGCTCTGCATTCTCGGGTCAAGCTGGTGCTTCCTGCCATCATCCAGTCAACATATCTTTACCTGCAAATTACCTACTTTTTCTGCATCCTGGGGTCAAACAGGTGCTTCCTTCTTTGACCCAGTCAACATATCTTTACCTGCACATTACCTACCTTCTCTGTATCCTAAAGTCAAACTGGTGCTTCGGTCCCTAATAAGAAGGTCCACAAAGGAACAGAAGAGTCATTGATTTAAGGCACCAAATTGGGGAAATGACAAGTCAAATTCCTGAACAGAGGTGAGAAATATAAAATAAAATATCCTAACAGTATTTTAACAGTATCAAGAGGATTTACCTTTGAACAAATTCCAATGTCCGAGGACCTTCCTCTTGGTATTCCAAGTTGAACACATAGTAGGTGGCAAGAAGGGCAGCAAGCCCTGAGATTAAGCTAGGTTGGACGCCTTTGCAGATGACATCACCTTCCATGCTGATCATCCAACGTTTTATTGTGACTTTGTCACCAGCAACTGGTACAGTCAAGAAATGCAGTTTATGTTCCTAAACAGTATCCAATATGGGTAGCATTTTAAAAGTATTTGGAATGGCCACCTCACTCGCTCTCTCTTTACTCTGTTTACATCTAGTCTCCTAAGGCAGTGGTTCTCAAATGGGGGTACGCGTACTCCTGGGGGTACTTGAAGGTATGCCAAGGGGTACGTGAGATTTTTTTTAAATATTCTAAAAATAGCAACAATTCAAAAATCCTTCATAAATATATTTATTGAATAATACTTCGACAAAATATGAATGTAAGTTCATAAACTGAACAACTAATCAAGTAGGCTATTCCATTCATTACCATAAAGCCAGAGTTTCCCCCATGCCATGATGGTTTGACCCTACCTGGCGGTGCCACACGGCACCAACTGTCAATCAACTATCCATGTAGAAAACAATGGAGGCTTGGTTAAAGCGTAGTGGACATGTTCCATAAATATTGATGTTAAAGATTTCTTTTTTTGTGAAGAAATGTTGAGAATGAAGTTCATGAATCCAGATGGATCTCTATTGCAATCCCCAAAGAGGGCACTTTAAGTTGATTACTTCTATGGGTAAAAATCTTTATTTATAATTGAATCACTTGTTTATTTTTCAACAAGTTTTTAGTTATTTTTATATCTTTGGTGAAATATAATGGTGAAAGAATAATGTTCTTATGTGGTGACTTTAATATTGACTTATTGAACCCTAACAAGCAAAAGTCTACTGATGACTTCATTGATACAATGTACAGCATCAGTTTATATCCAAAAATCACAAAGCCAAGTAGAATCACAGCACACTGTGCCATGCTTATTGATAATATTTTTACCAATGAGTTTGACAATAACACTACAAGTGGTCTACTTATTACCGACGTTAGTGATCATCTGCCAGTTTTTACAATATATGATGGACACTACAAGAAGAAAATGGAAGACAAAAGGACATTTCGAAGACTGTGCACAGAGAAGAGGATGACTGCTTTCAAAATTGAGCTACAAAAGCAAGATTGGGACAATGTGTACAATGAAAAAGAGGTTGATGAAGCATATGAACATTTCTTAAACAAGTTCATAATACTTTATGACAAACATTGTCCATGGATACAACTTAGTAATAAACAGAGAAAGAATAACCAACCATGGATGACAAAAGGATTAAAAAATGCTTGTAAGAAGAAGAATACACTGTATAGAGAATTTATAGCACAAAGAACTATAGAGGCAGAAATTAAGTACAAAAAGTATAAAAACAAGTTAACAGAAATACTACGATCATGTAGAAAAGAATATTACAGTGAATTATTGGACAGGAACAAAAATAATATGAGAGCAACATGGGGCATCCTCAATAGCATTATTAAAAATGGCACAAAGAGGGACTACCCTCAATACTTTTTAGACGGAAATAAAAACAATGACAACATAAAGGAAGTAGTTGAAAGCTTCAATAATTATTTTGTAAATATTGGACCAAAATTGGAAGAAAGGATTCCAGACCCAGTTCCAATTGAGGACTATAATGATACCATAGAGCGAAATCCCAACTCCATGTTCCTCAGTAATGTGACACAGGAGGAAATAGTTATAATCGTGAAAAAATGTAAATCTAAGACTTCAACTGATTGTAATGGAATTGATATGGACACGATAAAAAAGGTTATAGAAGAGATCTCAGGACCATTAATGTATATTAGTAACCTATCATTTCAAACAGGTACATTCCCAAACAAAATGAAAATAGCTAAAGTTGCACCAATTTATAAGACTGGAGATAAACATCAATTTACAAATTATAGACCTGTTTCTTTACTTCCACAATTTTCTAAAATCATTGAAAAACTGTTTAATAACAGATTAGAGAGTTTCATAAATAAAAATAGAATACTCGAAGAGAACCAATATGGATACAGAGCTAATGTCTCAACTTCAATGGCTTTAATTGAAATTACAGAAGAAATTACCAATGCAATAGACAGTAAAAAATGTGCAGCAGCAGTTTTTATGGATCTAACTAAAGCATTTGACACAATTAATCACAATATTTTAATCAAAAAACTAGAACGATATGGCATCAGAGGGTTAGTCTTAAACTGGATAAGAAGTTATCTAACGAACAGGAAACAATACGTGAAGCTAGGCGAACACACGTCTACAACGCTAAATATATCCTGTGGTGTACCTCAGGGATCAATATTAGGACCTAAATTATTCAATCTCTATATAAATGACATTTGTAAAGTTACAAAAGATTTAAAGTTAGTATTATTTGCGGATGATACAACAGCGTTTTGTTCAGGAGAGAACACACAGGAGATAATACAAATAATAGCAGAAGAAATTAACAAATTAAAAAGATGGTTTGACAAAAACAGACTATCGTTGAATCTTAGTAAAACTAAAATAATGCTATTTGGTAATAGTAGAAGAGAAAGTCAAACACAAATACAAATAGACGGAATAGAAATTGAAAGAGTAAATGAAACCAAATTTCTAGGTATAATGATTGATGATAAATTGAACTGGAAATCTCACGTAAAAAATATACAACATAAAGTAGCAAGAAACACGTCAATAATGAATAAAGCAAAACATGTTCTAGACAAAAAATCACTTCATAGTCTATACTGCTCACTAGTGTTACCATATCTGAGCTACTGTGTAGAAATATGGGGAAATAATTACAAAAGTACACTTCATTCATTAACGGTGTTACAAAAAAGATCAGTTAGAATAATACATAATGTTGGATATAGAGAACATACAAATCCTTTATTTATTGAATCAAAGATACTGAAATTCCACGACATAATGAATTTGCAAACAGCTAAAATTATGCACAAAGCAAACTATAACCTGCTACCCAAGAATATACAACAATTCTTCTCAACAAAAGAGGAGAAATATAATCTTAGAGAAAAATGTAATTTAAAACATTTGTACGCACGTACAACACTTAAGACCTTCAGTATATCAGTATGTGGAATTAAATTATGGAATGGATTAAGCAAAGCAATCAAACAATGTACTAATATGATCCACTTCAAGAAACTCTTCAAACTTAAAGTGTTTACAAAGTACAAAGAAGAAGAACCATGACAAACATTTTCAATTTATTTCATCCATTCATTCATTCATTCTTAAAGTAATCTTACTTATCTCATCATATGAAATATGACTTTCTTAACCAATTATTATTATTAAATTCTTACTATTATTTATTTATTTATTTTTATTGTGATTACATATAGAGTTTATTGTGAAAAAATTGAGAACAGGAAGTGAATAAAAAAAAAGTTTCAGCAACTGTTATGTAAAGAAAAGGGGTAGGATTAAATAAGCTCAGCTTCTTCCTACTCCTTTTCGAACATGTTGAAAAGAGAAACTGGAAATTGTGATGTATCATGTTGTATGCTTGCATGTTCGAAATAAACTCAAACTCAACTCAACACTGTAGGTTTTACAGTAACTTACTGCTGGTCGATATTTTTTGAAAAATGCAACACAATTTACAGTACTTAACTGCATTTAAGAAGAACATGATAGGTTGATTGGCAACACTAAATTGGCCCTAGTGTGTGAATGTGAGTGTGAATGTTGTCTGTCTATCTGTGTTGGCCCTGCGATGAGGTGGCGACTTGTCCAGGGTGTACCCCGCCTTCCGCCCGATTGTAGCTGAGATAGGCTCCAGCGACCCCGAAGGGAATAAGCGGTAGAAAATGGATGGATGGATGGAGTATATAACTGTAATTTTATTTTTTATTTTTACAGTAATTTTTTACAGTGAAGGTCATGGGTGTCAAACTCTGGCCCGTGGGCCAAATTTGGCCCAACGTGTAATTTGACTTGGCCCTTGAGGCAATATCAAATTAACACTAAAGCTGGACCGGCGATTATACATTGCGGCAGTGCCGCGGTAACACCGCATTCACCGCTACTTCTAATACTTGCCAAGACAAAAGTGACTCCAGCACTCCTCCCGAATTTTTTTTTTTTTTTTTCAGCTAGTCAAACGAGTGCCGGCCCAGTTTCATGTGAGTGCAGCTTCTGCACCCACACACAATTGAATGCAACGCATACTTCATCAACAGCGATACAGGTTACACTGACGGTAGCCAAATAAAAAACTTTAACACTTTTAGAAATATACGCCACACTGTGAATCCACACCAAACAAGAATGACAAACACATTTCGGGAGAACATCCGCACCGTAACACAACATAAACACAACACAACAAATACCCAGAACCCTTTGTAGCACTAAATCTTCCGGGACGCTACAAGGTGTGTGTGTGTGTTGGGGGGGGGGGGTTTGGTGGTAGCGGGGGTGTATTTTGTAGCGTCCCGAAAGAGTTAGTGCTGCAAAAGATTCTGGGTATTTGTTCTTTTGTGTTCATGTTATGTTACGGTGCGGATGTTCTCCCGAAAAGTGTTTTTTATTTTTGTTTGGTGTGGGTTCACAGTGTGGCGTATATTTCTAACAGTGTTAAAGTTTTTTATACTGGCACCCTCAGTGTAACCTGTATCGCTGTTGATGAAGTATGCGTTGCATTCATTTGTGTATGCATGCTGAAGCTGCACATATCTTGTGACTGGGTGTGAATGATGTTAGAATTGGGTGTACGAGATATGACTGTTGAACACTTTCGTTCGATAATGAAAGTTACCTCAGCTCAAAGCCTGAGCCCCGACATTAAAGAACTAGCATCTAAAAAAAGATGCCAGGTATCTGGCTTGGGCGCATCAAATTAGATCAGTGTGTTGCAAACTGAGCAGTTTAAAGTCCTGAATGGTTGTTTTATTCATTGTTATTTTATTTTCAAATTTATTAGCCTGTGGAAAAAGTTAATGTTGATATTTACCTCAGAAGGCTGCAAATAGAAAAGAGGCATTCAATGTTTATTTAAATTGTATTTGATATGCAATTTATATTTTTTAATTATTATTATTATTATTTGAAACTCCATTTTGCATGTCACTATAAAGTTATATAAGCCTTGCTTGTTCAATATTCAATGCAAAACTTGTTTGGGTCCCTATTAAAAGGTTAATTTGTTCAACCTTGGCCCGCGGCTTTGTTCAGTTTTAAACTTTGGCCCACTCTGTATTTGAGTTTGACACCCCTGGTGAAGGTGAATCTCTGTCATCCTGGAGGCCACGGGGAAGACCCAGGACACATTGGGAACACTATGTCTCCCGGCTGGCCTGGGAACGCCTCGGGATCCCCTGACAAAAGGTCCTAGGTGAGGGATCAGACAAAGAGCAGCTCAAAGACCTTTATGAAAAGTACAAATCGAGGACCTAGATTTTTTCTCGCCCAGGCGCAGGTCACCGTGGCTCCCCTGTGGAGCCAGGCGCAGAGGTGGGGCACGATGGCGAGCGACTGGTGGCCGGGCCTGTCTCCATGGGGCCCTGCCGGGCTCAGCTCGAAGAGGCAACGTGGGTCAACCCTCCAATGGGCTCACCACTCATGGGCCCATTGAGGTCATAGAGGTCGGATGCAGTGTGAACTGGGCGGTAGCCGAAGGCAGGGCACTTGGCGGTCCGATTATCGGCTACATAAGCTCGCTCTTGGGACGTGCAACGTCACCTCGCTGGGAGGGAAAGAGCCTGAGCTGGTGCGCGAGGTGAAGAAGTTCCGGCTAGATATAGTTGGACTCACTTCGACGCACAGCAAGGGCTCTGGAACCTGTTCTCTCAAGAGGGGCTGGACTCTCTTCCACTCTGGCGTTGCAAGCAATGAGAGGCTGGGGTGGCAATTGTTGTTGCTCAAAGCCTGCACGTTGGACTTTAACCCAGTAGACGAGATGGTAGCTTCCCTCCGCCTTCGGGTTGGGTGACGGGTCCTGACTGTTGTTTGTGTTTACGCACCAAACAGCAGCTCAGAGTACCCACTCTTTTTGGATTCCCTTGAGGGAGTACTGGAGAGTGCTCCCTCGGGTGATTCCCTTGTTCTGTTGGGGGACTTCAATGCTCATGTTGGCAAGGACAGTGAAACCTGGAGAGTCGTGATTGGGAAAAATGGCCACCCGGATCTGAACCCAAGTGGTGCTTTGTTATTGGACTTTTGTGCTCGTCACGGATTGTCCATAACAAACACAATGTTCAAACATAAGGAAGAACTTTGAACATGTCACGAGGGAGGTGCTGGACATTGAGTCTGAGTGGACCATGTTCCGTGCCTCTCTTGTCGAGCCTGCTGATTGGAGCTGTGGCCGCAAGGTGTTTGGTGCCTGTCGTGGCGGTAATCCTAGAACTCGCTGGTGGCCACCAGCAGTGAGGGATGCCGTCAAGCTGAAGAAAGAGCCTATCGGGTCCTTTTGGCTCATGGGACTCCAGAGGCAGCGGGCATACCGACAGGCCAAGCAGTGCCTGGGGAATCTGTGGTGGACTCTCCTATTTCTGGGGCTTAGGTTGCCTAGGTAGTTAAAAAGCTCCTCTGTGGCAAGGCCCCGGTGGTGGATGAGTTCCTTAAGGCTCTGGATACTGTGGGGCTGTCTTGGTTGACAAGACTCTGCAACATCGCGTGAACATTGGGGGCGGTACCTCTGGATTGGCAGACCGGGGTGGTGGTTCCTCTCTTTAAGAAGGGGAACCGGAGGGTGTGTTCCAACTATCGTGAAACACACTCCTCAGCCTTCCCGGTAAGGTCTATTCATGTGTACTGGAGAGGAGGAAACTCGGATCCAGGACGAACAGTGTGGTTTTCGTCCTGGTCGTGGAACGGTAGACCAGGTCTATACTCTCGGCAGGGTCCTTGAGTGTGAAGCGACTGGGATGAGAATCAGCACCTCCAAGTCCAAGTCCATGGTTCTCGCGCAGGAAAGGGTCGAGTGCCATCTCCAGGTTGGGGAGGAGATCTTGCCCCAAGTGGAGGAGTTCAAGTACCTAGGAGTCTTGTTCACGAGTGAGGATAGAGTGGATCGAGAGATCCACAGGCGGATTGGTGCGGCGTCTTCAGTATTGAGGACGCTATATCGATCCGTTGTGGTGAAGAAGGAGCTGAGCCAGAAGGAAAAGCTCTCAATTTACCGTGGATCTACGTTCCCAGCTTTGGGTTATGACCGAAAGGACAAGCGGCCGAAATGTGTTTCCTCTGCCGGGTGGTGGGTCTCTCCCTTAGAGACAGGGTGAGAAGCTCTGTCATCCGGGAGGAACTCAAAGTAAAGCCGCTGCTCCTCCACATTGAGAGGAGCCATGAGGTGGTTCGGGCATCTGCTCAGGATGCCACCCGAACGCCTCTAGGGAGGTGTGGCAGGAGGCCACGGGGAAGACCTAGGACACATTGGAAAGACTATGTCCCCGGCTGGCCTGGGAACGCCTCGGAATACCCCGAGAAGAGCTGGACGAAGTGGCTGGGGAGAGGGAAGTCTGGGCTCTCTGCTTAGGCTGCTGCCCCCGCAACCCGACCTCGGATAAGCGGAAGAAAATGGATGGATTTAGAATGACAGTTATACTGTCAGATTGAGTACAAAAACTAACTAAACCTTACACAATATAATGTTTCTAGTAAAACTCACAAAGATACATATCTCCAGGCATTATTAGCCATTTTGCATGTGTGGTTTAGGAGTTATGTTTAAATAAATAACTGTCAGATTGAGTGTGACAGTAAACTGTCATAGTGAGTAAAACCCTTATTTTGTATTTGCAAACCTTACAAAAACAACTAAATCTAGTTAAACTCACACAGATACAATATTACAGGCATTTTTAGACATAATGCATGTTTGGTTTTAGAGTAATGTTTATATAACTTTCATATTTAGTATGACAGCTGTACTGTCATATTGAATAAAAAAAACAACTAACTTGTGTCTTTGCAAACCTTACAAAATACCATTTTTCTAGTAAAACTAACTAGATACATGCTCCAGGCATTATTAGCCATTTTGCATGTGTTGTTTGAGTTATGTTTAAAAAACTGTCATATTGAGTGTGACAGTATACTGTCATAAAACCCAATTTTTGTATTTGCAACCCTGATTCTAGTAAAACTCACATATATACAATATTACAGGCAGTTTTGGACATAATGCATGTTTGGTTTTGGAGTTATGTTTATATAACTTTCATATATAGTATGACAGCTAAACTGTTATATTGAGTAAAAAAACTAACTTGTGTTTGTCATAAAACCCAATTTTTGTATTAGCAAACCATACAAATGATTCAAATAAAACTCACATGGATTCAATATTACAGGCATTTTCAGACATTTTGCATGTTTGGTTTAGGAATTATGTTGTGATACATTTGTATTGCTTTTTTCACATTATCTCAGGATTTTTAGAACATTACTGTCATATTGAGTAAAAAAATAATTTTTGTGTTTGCATATGTGTATGCATTATTAGCCATTTTTTAGGTGTGGTTTAGGAGTTATGTTTAAATAACTGTCATATTGAGTGTGGCGTTATACTGTCATAGTTAGTTAAAAAAAACTAACTTGTGTCTTTGCAAACCTTACAAAAGAAAATGTTTCTAGCAACACTCACAAAGATAATTTTTTTCACGCTATTAGACATGTTTCATGTGTATTTAGGAGTTATAATTAAATAACTTTCATATTGAGTGTTAAAGTTATAATGTCATTATGTGTAAAACCTAATTTTTGTATTTGCAAACCTTACAAAAACAATTGATTCTAGTAAAACTTATATAGATTCAATATTACAGGCATATTTAGACAATTTACATGTTTGGTTTAAAAGTTGTGTTTGAATACATTTGTATTGCTTTTTTCGCATTATCTCAGGATTCTAAGATCATTACTTTCATATTGAGTAAAACACTACTTTTTGTTTTTGCAAACCTTACAAACTCACATGAATACATTATTATAAGCAATTTTAGACATGACACACGTTTGGTTTTGGAGTTATGTTTATATAACTTTTATATTTAGTATGACTGTTATACTGTCATATTGAATAAAAAAAAACTAGCTTGTGTCTTTGCAAACTTTACAAAATATAATTTTTCTAGTAAAACTAACAAAGATACATGTCTCCAGGCATTATTACCCATTTTGCCTGGGTTGTTTAGGAATTATGTTTGAATACATTTTTATTGCTTTTTTCGCATTATCTCAGGATTTTAAGATCATTACTTTCATATTGAGTAAAAAACTACTTTTTGTTTTTGCAAACCTTACAAACTCACGTTAATACATTATTACAGGCATTTTTAGACATGACACATGTTTGGTTTTGGAGTTATGTTTATATAACTTTCATATTTAGTATGACTGTTATACTGTCATATTGAATTAAAAAAAATTAGCTTGTGTCTTTGCAAACTTTACAAAAGATCATTTTTCTAGTAAAACTAACAAAGATACATGTCTCCAGGCATTATCACCCATTTTGCATGGGTTGTTTAGGAATTATGTTTAAAGACATTTTTATTGCTTTTTTCGCATTATCTCAGGATTCTTAGATCATTACTTTCATATTGAGTAAAAACTACTTTTTGTTTTTGCAAACCTTACAAACTCACGTTAATACATTATTACAGGCATTTTTAGACATGACACATGTTTGCTTTTGGAGTTATGTTTATATAACTTTTATATCTAATGTGACTGTTATACTGTCATATTGAATAAAAAACACTAGCTTGTGTCTTTGCAAACTTTACAAAAGATCATTTTTCTAGTAAAACTAACAAAGATACATGTCTCCAGGCAGTATTAGCCATTTTGCATGGGTTGTTTAGGAATTATGTTTGAATTCATTTTTATTGCTTTTTTCGCATTATCTCAGGATTCTAAGATCATTACTTTCATATTGAGTAAAAAACTACTTTTTGTTTTTGCAAACCTTACAAACTCACATAAATACATTATTACAGACATTTTTAGACATGACACATGTTTGGTTTTGGAGTTATGTTTATATAACTTTTATATTCCTGGTTCGATTCCCACTGAGCAAGACACTTCACCCTTGCTCCTGATGGCTGCTGGTTAGCGCCTTGCATGGCAGCTCCCGCCATCAGTGTGTGAATGTGTGTGTGAATGGGTGAATGTGGAAATACTGTCAAAGCGCTTTGAGTACCTTGAAGGTAGAAAAGCACTATACAAGTATAACCCATTTATCATTATTTATTTATATTTAGTATGACTGTTATACTGTCATATTGAATAAAAAAAACTAGCTTGTGTCTTTGCAAACTTTACAAAAGATGATTTTTCTAGTAAAACTAACAAAGATACATGTCTCCTGGCATTATTACCCATTTTGCATGGGTTGTTTAGGAATTATGTTTAAAGACATTTTTATTGCTTTTTTTGCATTATCTCAGGATTCTTAGATCAATACTTTCATATTGAGTAAAAAAATACTTTTTGTTTTTGCAAACCTTACAAACTCACATCAATACATTATTACAGGCATTTTTAGACATGACACATGTTTGGTTTTGGAGTTATGGTTATATAACTTTCATATTTAGTAGGACTGTTATACTGTCATATTGAATAAAAAAAACTGGCTTGTGTCTTTGCAAACTTTACAAAAGATCATTTTTCCAGTAAAACTAAAAAAGATACATGTCTCCAGGCATTATTAGCCATTTTGCATGGGTTGTTTAGGAATTATGTTTAAATACATTTTTATTGCTTTTTTCGCATTATCTCAGGATTCTAAAATCCTTACTTTCATATTGAGGAAAAAACTACTTTTTGTTTTTGCAAACCTTACAAACTCACATAAATACATTATTATAGGCAATTTTAGACATGACACACGTTTGGTTCTGGAGTTATGTTTATATAACTTTCATATTTAGTATGACTGTTATACCGTCTTATTGAATAAAAACAACTAGCTTGTGTCTTTGCAAACTTTACAAAATATATATTTCCAAGTAAAACTAACAAAGATACATGTCTCCAGGCATTATTACCCATTTTGCCTGGGTTGTTTAGGAGTTATGTTTAAATACATTTTTATTGCTTTTTTCGCACTATCTCAGGATTCTAAGATCATTACTTTCATATTGAGTAAAAAACTACTTTTTGTTTTTGCAAACCTTACAAACTCTCATAAATACATTATTACAGACATTTTTAGACATGACACATGTTTGGTTTTGGAGTTATGTTTATATAACTTTTATATTTAGTATGACTGTTATACTGTCATATTGAATAAAAAAAACTAGCTTGTGACTTTGCAAACTTTACAAAAGATAATTTTTCTAGTAAAACTAACAACGATACATGTCTCCAGGCATTATTAGACATTTTGCATGTGTTGTTTAGGAGTTATGTTTAAATACATTTTTATTGCTTTTTTCGCATTATCTCAGGATTCTAAGATCATTACTTTCATATTGAGTAAAAAACTACTTTTTGTTTTTGCAAACCTTACAAACTCACATTAATACATTATTACAGGCATTTTTAGACATGACACATGTTTGGTTTTGGAGTTATGTTTATATAACTTTCATATTTAGTAGGACTGTTATACTGTCATATTGAATAAAAAAAAAACTGGCTTGTGTCTTTGCAAACTTTACAAAAGATCATTTTTCCAGTAAAACTAAAAAAGATACATGTTTCCAGGCATTATTAGCCATTTTGCATATATTGTTTAGGAGTAATGTTTAAATACATTTTTATTGCTTTTTTCGCATTATCTCAGGATTTTAAGAACATTACAGTCATATTGAGTAAAAAAAACTACTTTTTGTGTTTGCAAGATTTAAAAAAGCATGTGTTTCGAGTAAAACGGCCAAGGATGCATTATTTCAGGCATTATTAGCCATTTTTCATGTGTGGTTTGAGTTATGGTTAAATAACTGTCATATACTGTCAGTTATGACATAGTAAGTAAAACCTAATTTTTGTATTTGCAAACCTTACAAAATCATTTAAATCTAGTAAAACTCACATGGATTCAATATTACAGACATGTTTAGACATTTTGCATGTTTGGTTTAGGAATTATGTTGGAATCATTTTTATTAATTTGTTCGTATTATCTCAGAATTTTAGAACATTACTGTCATATTGAGTAAAAAAATAATTGTTGTGTTTGCAAGCCATAAAAAAGCATATGTTTCGAGTAAAACTTATTATTTCAGGCATTGTTAGTCATTTTTCATGTGTAGTTTAAGAGTTATGTTTAAATAACTGTCATATTGAGTGTGGCAGTTATACTGTCATATTGAGTAAAAAAAAACTAACCTGTCTTTGCAAACCTTACAAAAGAAAATGTTTCTAGTAACACTCACAAAGATACATTTTTTCACGCATTATTAGACATGTTTCATGTGTGGTTAGGAGTTATAAATAAATAATTGTCATATTGAGTGTTACAGTTATAATGTCATTATGTGTAAAACCTAATTTTTGTATTTGCAAACCTTACAAAAACAATTGATTCTAGTAAAACTTATATAGATTCAATATTACAGGCATTTTTAGACATTTTACATGTTTGGTTTAAAATTTGTGTTTGAATACATTTGTATTGCTTTTTTCGCATTATCTCAGGATTCTAAGAACATTACTTTCATATTGAGTAAAAAACTACTTTTTGTTTTTGCAAACCTTACAAACTCACATAAATACATTATTACAGGCATTTTTAGACATGACACATGTTTGGTTTTGGAGTTATGTTTATATAACTTTCATATTTAGTATGACTGTTATACTGTCATATTGAATAAAAAAACTAGCTTGTGTCTTTGATATCTTTACAAAAGATCATTTTTTTAAACTAACAACGTTACATGTCTCCCTAGGCATTATTAGCCATTTTGCATGTGTTGTTTAGGAGTTAGGTTTAAATACATTTTTATTGCTTTTTTCCCATTATCTCAGGGTTCTAAGAACTTTAAAGTCAAGTAAAAAACTACTTTTTGTGTTTGCAAAATGTAAAACTCAGTAAAACTCCCAATGATTCATTATTTCAGGCATTATTAGCCATTTTTTTGTGTGGTTTATGAGTTATGTTTAAATAACTGTCATATTGAGTGTGATTTTGTCATTGTGAGTAAAACCTCATTTTTGTATTTGCAAACCTTACAAAAACAACCGATTCTAGGAAAACTCACATTGATACAATATTACAGGCATGTTTAGACATATTGCATGTTTGGTTTTGGAATTATATTTATATAACCTGCTTTCTGACCCGCCACCTTTGTGGTTTGCGTGTCCCACTGATCCAGGAACTATGTTGTCCGGGGGCTTCTATGGTCTCCCAAGACAAACAGGTCCTAGGTGAGGGATCAGACAAAGAGCAGCTCAAAGACCTTTATTAAAAGTACAATTGAGGACCTAGATTTTTTCTCGCCCAGACGCAGGTCACCTCTGGGCCTGTGGAGCCAGGCCCAGAGGTGTGACACGATGGCGATTGACGGGCCTGTCCCCATGGGGCCCAGCCGTGCTCAGCTCGAAGAGGCAACGTGGATCCCCCCTCCAGGGCTCACCACTCATGGGCTGGGTCATAGAGGGTGCAGTGTGAGCTGGGCGGAAGCCGAAGGCAGGGCACTTGGTGGTCCGATTATCGGCTACATAAGCTCGCTCTTGGGACATGGAACGTCACCTCGCTGGGAGGGAAGGAGCCTGAGCTGGTGCATGAGGTGGAGACGTTCCCGGCTAGATATAGTTGGACTCACAGCAAGGGCTCTGGAACCTGTTCTCTCAGAGGGGCTGGACTGAGCTGAACTTTCATTACTTGCAACGCCAGAGTGGAAGAGATTCCACACTGGCGTTGCAACTAATGAGAGGCTGGGGTGGCAATTCTTGTTGCCCCCCGGCTCAAAGCCTGCATGTTGGACTTTAAACCCAATAGACGAGATGGTAGCTTCCTTCAGCCTTCGGGTTGGGTGACGGGTCCTGACTGTTGTTTGTGTTTACACACCAAACAGCAGCTCAGAGTACCAACTCTTTTTGGATTCCCTTGAGGGAGTACTGGAGAGTGCTCCCTCGGGTGATTCCCTTGTTCTGCTGGTGGACTTCAACGCTATGTTGGCAACGACAGTGAAACCTGGAGAGTCGTGATTGGGAAAAATGGCCACCCGGATCTGAACCCAAGTGGTGCTTTGTTATTGGACTTTTGTGCTTGTCACGGATTGTCCATAACAAACACAATGTTCAAACATAAGGGTGTCCATATGTGCACTTGGCACAAGGACACCCTCGGCCGCATGATTGACTTTGTAGTTGTGTCATGGGATTTGCGGCCTCATGTTTTGGACACTCGGTGAAGAGAGGGGCAGAGCTTTCCACCAACCACCACCTGGTGGTGAGCTGGCTCCGATGGTAGGGGAGGATGCCGGTCAGACCCGGCAGGCCCGAACGCATTGTAAGGGTCTGCTGGGAACACCTAGCAGAGTCCCCTGAAGAACTTTGAACATGTCCGGAAGAACTTTGAACATGTCACGAGGGAGGTGCTGGACATTGAGTCTGAGTGGACCATGTTCCGTTCCTCTCTTGTTGAGCCAGCTGATTGAAGCTGTGGCCGCAAGGTGTTTGGTGCCTGTCGTGGCGGTAATCCACCAGCAGTGAGGGATGCTGTCAAGCTGAAGAAAGAGCCACCGGGTCCTTTTGGCTCATGGGACTCCAGAGGCAGTGGGCATACCGACAGGCCAAGCGAGACCTCCTCAGTCCCACCAACACGTCTTCCTATGAGGAAACAGTGCCTGGGAAGTCTGTGGTGGGCTCTCCTATTTCTGGGGCTGAGGTTGCCAAGGTAGTTAAAAAGCTCCTCGGTGGCAAGGCCCCGGGGGTATGAGCTCCGTCCGGAGTTCCTTAAGGCTCTGGATGCTGTGGGGCAGTCTTGGTTGACAAGACTTTGCAACATTGCGTCTACATCGGGGGCGGGACCTCTGGATTGGCAGACCGGGGTGGTGGTTCCTCTCTTTAAGAAGGGGAACCGGTGAGGGTGTGTTCCAACTATCGTAGATCACACTCCTCAGCCTTCCCGGTAAGGTCTATTCATGTGTAATGGAGAGGAGGAACCTCTGATCCAGGACGAACAGTGTGGTTTTCGTCCTGGTCGTGGAACGGTAGACCAGCTCTATACTCTCGGCAGGGTCCTTGAGTGTGCATGGGAGTTTGCCCAACCAGTCTACATAAGTTTTGTGGACTTGGAGAAGACATTCGACCTTGGCCCCTGGTAAATCCTGTGGGGAGTGCTCAGAGAGTATGGAGTATCGGCATGTCTGATTGTGGCGGGTGTCTCCCTGTATGATCAGTGTCAGAGCTTGGTCCGCATTGCCGGCAGTATGTCGGACCCCTTTCCAGTGAGGGTTGGACTCCGCCAAGGCTGCCCTTTGTCACCGATTCTGTTCATAACTTTAATGGACAGAATATCTAGGCGCAGTCATGGCTTTGAGGATCCCCTCAACGCCATGACTGCGCCTGGTTTGGTGGCTGCAGGATTAGGTCTCTGCTTTTTGCAGATGATGTGGTCCTGATGGCTTCAACTGGCCAAGATCTTCAGCTTTCATTGGATCGGTTCGCAGTGAAGCGACTGGGATGAGAATCAGCACCTCCAAGTCCGAGTCCATGGTTCTCGCCCGGGAAAGGGTGGAGTGCCATCTCGAGGTTGGGAAAGAGATCTTGCCCCAAGTGAAGGAGTTCAAGTACCTAGGAGTCTTGTTCACGAGTGAGGATAGAGTGGATTGTGAGATCTACAGGCGGATCGGTGCGGCGTCTTCAGTAATGAGGACGCTATATCGATCCGTTGTGGTGAAGAAGGAGCTGAGCCAGAAGGAAAAGCTTTCAATTTACCGGTCGATCAACGTTCCCATCCTCACCATGGTCATGAGCTTTGGGTTATGACCGAAAGGACAAGGTCACGGGTACAAGCGGCCGAAATGAGTTTCCTCCGCCGGGTGGTGGGTCTCTCCCTTAGAGATAGGGTGAGAAGCTCTGTCATCTGGGAGGAACTCAGTGTAAAGCCGCTGCTCCTCCACATTGAGAGGAGCCAGATGAGGTGGTTCGGGCATCTGCTCAGGATGCCACCCGAACGCCTCCCTAGGTCCGAACGGCAGGAGGCCATGGGGAAGACCTAGGATACATTGGAAAGACTATGGCCTGGGAACGCCTCGGGATCCCCCGAGAAAAGCTGGACGAAGTGGCTGGGGAGAGGGAAGTCTGGGCTCTCTGCTTAGGCTGCTGCCCCCGCAACCCGACCTCGGATAAGCGGAAGAAAATGGATGGATTTAGTATGACAGTTATACTGTCATATTGAGTGTGACAGTATACTGTCATAAAACCCAATTTTTGTATTTGTAAACCTGATTCTAGTAAAACTCACATCTATACAATATTACAGGCAATTTTGGACATAATGCACGTTTGGTTTTGGAGTTATGTTTATATAACTTTAATATATAGTATGACATCTATACTGTTATAATGAGTAAAAAAACTAACTTGTGTCTGTCATAAAACTCAATTTTTGTATTTGCAAACCTTACAAAAACAAATGATTCTAGTAAAACTCACATGGATTCAATATTACAGGCATTTTTAGACATTTTGCATGTTAGGTTTAGGAATTATGTTGGAATACATTTGTATTGCTTTTTTTCACATTATCTCAACATTTTAAGAACTTACTGTCATATTGAGTAAAAAAAACTTTTTGTGTTTGCAAGCCTTAAAAAAACAACCGATTCTAGTAAAACTCACATTGATACAATATTACAGGCATGTTTAGACATCTTGCATGTTTGGTTTTGGAGTTATGTTTATATAACCTGCTTTCTGAGCCGCCACCTTTGTGGTTTGCGTGTCCCACTGATCCTAGGAGCTATGTTGTCCGGGGGCTTCTATGCCCCCTGGTAGGGTCCCCCAAGACAAACAGGTCCTAGGTGAGGAATCAGACAAAGAGCAGCTCAAAGACCTTTATGAAAAGTACAAATCGAGGACCTAGATATTTTCTCGCCCGGACGCGGGTCACCTTGGCTCTCCTGTGGAGCCAGGCCCAGAGGTGGGGCACGATGGCGAGCGACTGGTGCCCATGGGGCCCAGCTCGAAGAGGCAACGTGGGTCCCCCCTGCAATAGGCTCACCACTCATGGGCTGGGTCATAGAGGTCGGGTGCAGTGTTAGCTGGGCGGAAGCCGAAGGCAGGGCACTTGGCGGTCCGATTATCGGCTACATAAGCTCGCTCTTGGGACGTGGAACGTCACCTCGCGAGGTGGAGAAGTTCCCGGCTAGATAAAGCTGGACTCACTTCGACGCACAGCAAGGGCTCTGGAACCTGTTCTCTCAAGAGAGGTTGGACTCTCTTCCACTCTGGCGTTGCAAGTAATGAGAGGCTGGGTTGGCAATTCTTGTTGCCCCCCGGCTCAAAGCCTGCACATTGGACTTAACCCAGAAGACGAGATGGTAGCTTCCCTCCGCTTTCGGGTTGGGTGACGGGTCCTGACTGTTGTTGGTGTTTACGCACCAAACAGCAGCTCAGAGTACCCACTCTTTTTGGATTCCCTTGAGAGTGCTCCCTCGGGTGATTCCTTTGTTCTGCTGGGGGTCTTCAACGCTCATGTTGGCAACGACTTTGAAACCTGGAGAGTCGTGATTGGGAAAAATGGCCACCCGGATCTGAACCCAAGTGGTGCTTTGTTATTGGACTTTTGTGCTCGTCACGGATTGTCCATAACAAACACAATGTTCAAACATAAGGGTGTCCATATGTGCACTTGGCACCAGGACACCCTCGGCCGCAGTTCCATTATTGACTTTGTAGTTGGGTCATGGGATTTGCGGCCTCATGTTTTGGACACTCGGGTGAAGAGAGGGGCGAGCTTTCTACCGATCACCACCTGGTGAGCTGGCTCCGATGGTGGGGTAGGATCCCGGACAGACCTGGCAGGCCCAAACGCATTGTGAGAGTCTTTTGGGAATGCCTAGCAGAGTCTCCTGTCAGAGAGAGTTTCCTTTTCTACCTCCGGAGGAACTTTGAACATGTCACAAAGGAGGTGCTGGACATTGAGTCTGAATGGATCATGTTCCGTGCCTCTCTTGTCAAGCCAGCTGATTGGAGCTGTGGCCGCAAGGTGTTTGGTGCCTGTCGTGGCGGTAATCCTAGAACCCGCTGGTGGCCACCAGCAGTGCGGGATGCCGTCAAGCTGAAGAAAGAGCTTATCTGGTCCTTTTGGCTCATGGGACTCCAGAGGCAGCGGGCATACCGACAGGCCAAGCAGTGCCTGGGGAATCTGTGGTGGGCTCTCCTATTTCTGGGGCTGAGGTTGCCAAGGTAGTTAAAAAGCTCCTCGGTGGCAAGGCCCCGGGGGTGGATGAGCTCCGTCCGGAGTTCCTTAAGGCTCTGGATGCTGTGGGGCTGTTTTAGTTGACAAGACTCTGCAACACCGCATGGACATCAGGGGCGGTACCTCTGGATTGTCAGACCGGGGTGGTGGTTCCTCTCTTTAAGAAGGGGAACCGGAGGGTGTGTTCCAACTATCGTAGATCACACTCCTCAGCCTTCCCGGTAATGTCTATTCATGTGTACTGGAGAGGAGGAACCTCGGATCCAGGACGAACAGTGTGGTTTTCGTCCTGGTCGTGGAACGGTAGACCAGCTCTATACTCTCGGCAGGGTCCTTGAGTGTGCATGGGAGTTTGTTCAACCAGTCTACATGTGCTTTGTGGACTTGGAGAAGACATTCGACCGTGGCCACCCCGGGAAGTCCTGTGGGGAGTGCTCAGAGAGTATGGGGTATCGGCATGTTTGATTGTGGCGGGTCGCTCCCTGTACGATCAGTGTCAGAGCTTGGTCCGCATTGCCAGCAGTAAGTCGGACCCCTTTCCAGTGAGGGTCGGACCGGAGTCCAACCCTCGTGTTGGCTGCCCTTTGTCACCAAATGTGTTCATAAATTTTATGGACAGAATTTCTAGGCGCAGTCATGGCGTTGAGGGGATCCGGTTTGGTGGCTGCAGGATTAGGTCTCTCCTTTTTGCAGATGATGTGGTCCTTATGGCTTTAACTGGCCAGGATTTTCAGCTCTCATTGGATTGGTTCGCAGCCGAGTGTGAAGCGACTGGGATGAGAATCAGCACCTCCAAGTCCGAGGTTCTCGTCCGGGAAAGGGTGGAGTGCCATTTCGAGGTTGGGCAGGAGATCTTGCCCCAAGTGGATGAGTTCAAGTACCTGGAGTCTTGTTCATGAGTGAGGGAAGAGTGGATCGTGAGATGCACAGGCTGGCGGCCGAAATGAGTTTTCTCCGCTGGGTGGCGGGTCTCTCCCTTACTGTAAGAATTTTCACCGTTTAATTACAGTAACCTACTGGCAGCTAATGGTTCCAGTATAAAACTGTTTTTCTACAGCACACATACTGTGATTTATCACTATAGTTTATTACTGTAAAAAGTATCACAGTACTGTGCTGTATCAAATATGCGCTTCACAGCATAATACTGTCATCTGTTTAGCGGCATTACACTGTTATTTTAGTGTATCTACTGTAATATCCATTAACAGTTAATTACAGTAAAATAATTGTAAGCACTATAGACTGAGCTTTACAGTATAATGCCACTAGAAGTTAATGAGTTGAACTTTTAATTTTTCAAAATCAAAACCCCTGCAAACTGCTGGCATAAATATGACTGGAGAAATGGCCTTGCAAGATTATGTTTTTATTAACCAATTATTTTAAAGTGCATCAAATACATTCAATGTACATTTAGTGCATTCTTCTTATTTTCAGTAAAGCATTTTAACATTTATAACATGTCCACTTAATTTCTAACTGGAGACAAAACACTGAACACGAGTCCAGTGTTTAGTTGTCGGCTACATAAAGCCCCACTCAAAGTCTGTGAGATGTTTTATAAGGGTGGCTACGTGAGGATTTACAGTTGCTGCCTTTTTCTGGACCAGCTTCCCGGTCTTCTTGGACACCACCTTTCCCTGGCTAGCCTTTGTTCCCCTCTCAGGGTTAACGCCAATGAATCGCCTAAAAAAGAGAGAAAGCATATTAGATATTGTGTTGTGATTGAAGATTACTTGCAGTCGATACAGAACCCCCCTCACATTGTTATTTAAGAATATGCACTGCACAAATATTAATATCAATTTTAGGATATATGTGAGCCTATACCATAACCACAGCTGTAGATGAGCGAATGCTCTAAAACCCATTAAGACAAATTCAGAGAGGAAGACAATGCTAAAGCCTCCCCAATCCCTCTCTCTATTTATGTTTTCTCTCCATCTACGGGACCGTGTATTTACGCTGATGTTTCCTGCTTTCACCCATTTAACATATCGTTACCTGCTCATTACCTATCTTCTCTGCATCCTGGGGTCACACTGGTGCTTCTTGCCTTTACCCATTCAACTTATCTTTACTTGCACATTACCTACCTTCTCTGCATAGTGTGGTCACACTGGTGCTTTCTACCTTTACCCATTCAAAATATCTTTACCTGCACATTACCTACCTTCTCTGTATCCTGGAGTCAAGCTGGTGTTTCCTGCCTTTACTCATTCAACATATCTTTACCTGCACATTACCTACCTTCTCTGTATCCTGGTGTCTAGCTGGTGTTTCCTGCCTTCACCCATTCAACATATCTTTACCTGCACATTACCTACCTTCCCTGCATCCTTGGGTCACACTGGTGCTTCTTTCTTTCACCATACAACATATCTTCACCTGCACATACCTACCTTGTCTGCATGGCCTCGACCACACCTGCGCTTCCTTCTTTCACCCATTCAACATACCTTCACCCGCACATTATCTACCTTCCCTGCATAGTGGGGTCACACTGGTGCTTCCTGCCTTTACCCATTCAACATATCTTCACCCGCACATTACCTACTTGCTATGCATTCTCGGGTCAAGCTGGTGCTTCCTGCCATCATACAGTCAACATATCTTTACCTGCAAATTACCTACTTTTTCTGCATCCTGGGGTCAAACAGGTGCTTCCTTCTTTGACCCAGTCAACATATCTTTACCTGCACATTACCTACCTTCTCTGTATCCTAAAGTCAAACTGGTGCTTCGGTCCCTAATAAGAAGGTCCACAAAGGAACAGAAGAGTCATTGATTTAAGGCACCAAATTGGGGAAATGACAAGTCAAATTCCTGAACAGAGGTGAGAAATATAAAATAAAATATCCTAACAGTATTTTAACAGTATCAAGAGGATTTACCTTTGAACAAATTCCAATGTCCGAGGACCTTCCTCTTGGTATTCCAAGTTGAACACATAGTAGGTGGCAAGAAGGGCAGCAAGCCCTGAGATTAAGCTAGGTTGGACGCCTTTGCAGATGACATCACCTTCCATGCTGATCATCCAACGTTTTATTGTGACTTTGTCACCAGCAACTGGTACAGTCAAGAAATGCAGTTTATGTTCCTAAACAGTATCCAATATGGGTAGCATTTTAAAAGTATTTGGAATGGCCACCTCACTCGCTCTCTCTTTACTCTGTTTACATCTAGTCTCCTAAGGCAGTGGTTCTCAAATGGGGGTACGCGTACTCCTGGGGGTACTTGAAGGTATGCCAAGGGGTACGTGAGATTTTTTTTAAATATTCTAAAAATAGCAACAATTCAAAAATCCTTCATAAATATATTTATTGAATAATACTTCGACAAAATATGAATGTAAGTTCATAAACTGAACAACTAATCAAGTAGGCTATTCCATTCATTACCATAAAGCCAGAGTTTCCCCCATGCCATGATGGTTTGACCCTACCTGGCGGTGCCACACGGCACCAACTGTCAATCAACTATCCATGTAGAAAACAATGGAGGCTTGGTTAAAGCGTAGTGGACATGTTCCATAAATATTGATGTTAAAGATTTCTTTTTTTGTGAAGAAATGTTGAGAATGAAGTTCATGAATCCAGATGGATCTCTATTGCAATCCCCAAAGAGGGCACTTTAAGTTGATTACTTCTATGTGTAAAAATCTTTATTTATAATTGAATCACTTGTTTATTTTTCAACAAGTTTTTAGTTATTTGTATATCTTTTTTTCCAAATAGTTCAAGAAAGACCACAACAAATGAGCAATATTTTGCACTGTTATACAATTTAATAAATCAGAAACTGATGACATAGTGCTGTATTTTACTTCTTTATCTCTTTTTTTCAACCAAAAATGCTTTGCTCTGATTAGGGGGTACTTGAATTAAAAAAATGTTCACAGGGGTACATCACTGAAAAAAGGTTGAGAACCACTGTCCTAAGGCAGTGGTTCTCAACCTTTTTTCAGTGCTGTGAACATTTTTTTAATGCAAGTAGACCTCCATGTCTTCATAACAGGAATATCCTGAATTCTCAAGTTGCATATCACAATAGTCATCATCAGTGTTAATAACACAAGAGCTGCTTGGATTTGCTGTTGAGCAAGTCAAACTTCGTTCAGTGTAGCCGTAGTGCTTCCTTGACACGTGCGATGTGAAAGTAGACTTAACTGTAAATCTTTTTTCACATTGACTGAAGGGGCACGTAACTGTCCTACCTTCGGTAATATGACTTTTCAAATGCAGGAGAAGGGCCCGTATATCATCGCACTTCGCGCTACATGAGACAATATTACAAGGTAAACCTTCTGCGCTATACATATCAGTCCTACTCTTGCCATATTTATGACGACGGCTGTGAGTTTTGAAGGCTGAGAAGTTGGAAAAAACTCTTGTGCATTTAGGGAAAGCACACTTAAACGATGCATTAGGCATACAACTATGACTTCGCATGTGTCTAACATACGCAATTACGTTGCTGCAAGTCGTAGCACATATGTTGCAAGTTATCATCTTTTATGATGACTATGACAAAAAAGAAGAAAACTTAGCTAGCTAGCATGCGGCGGTACATGCGCGTGGTCAACGATAGTGTCTGTGATGCTGACTGTGACGCTATGTCATTTCGGACTTTATAAATATATATATAAAGTAATTCAAACAGAAAATGACACATCAAGGTACAAGTGACTCTTACCTTGTTATCAAAAACACACGATGCAGTAGGATGGATTTAGCAGGGTCGGCCAGGTGAAATGAAGCTCGGTTGGACGAATTGTGGGCGGACCCAAGAAACAAGTCTGAAAAATACTGAATTACACGTAAACAGAAAATCTAAAATGGCATTGCTGAGACAGGGAAAGAAGCTGAAGGGAACAAATGTGTACATGAATGAGCATCTCACAAAACGCAATGCTGGAATCGCCAAGAAAGCACGCGACTTGAGAAGGCAGGGAAAAATCCAGGGAACTTGGAGCACCAACTGTAAAATCTACATCAAGCTGAATGGAGGTCCAGAAGCAAGAGTAATTGTTGTCCATGACATCAAGGACCTGGAGAATTTTTAAAGTTTACACAGCTACCAAAACAACGATGATAATGGACTCTGACAGAAAACAAACACCCAAATTCAACATCGACACTACTATGTTCCAAGGGACGACTAAACAAGAGGACCTACATTCAGGATTGCATTCACCTACACTTATTGAGATTATTGAAACAACATCAAAGATTGTTGAACAAGAAAATATGGAACAAAAAAATTTCTGCAACAAAGATTACAAAAACCAGGATTTGGAAAATGATATAGATCCAGATACAATTTTTTTCTCCCACATCAGTAATAATTGTTTTTATTATACAGATGATCAATATAATAGCAACATTACTTGCGATAACAAATTGTCAATTATTCATTTTAATAGCAGAAGCTTGTATGCAAACTACAACAACATTAAGAACTTTTTGGAACACATCAACGAACCATTCAAAGTGATTGCTGTTACAGAAACATGGATTGATGATAAAAAAGGAATAGATTTTGATCTGGAGGGATATGAACTAAACTACATCAACAGAACCAACAAAAATGGAGGAGGAGTAGCTGTGTACGTGATGAAGAACCTGAACTACAAAGTGGTAAAAAACATGTCATTTGCTATAGATAATATCTTAGAATGTATAACCATTGAAATATGTCAGGAAAAAAGCAAAAACATCTTCATCAGTTGTATATATAGATCACCTAAGTCAAGTATAGAAACATTTGAAGAATGGATCAAGGCTACTTACATGGATAATGGTGAAAGAATAATGTTCTTATGTGGTGACTTTAATATTGACTTATTGAACCCTAACAAGCAAAAGTCTACTGATGACTTCATTGATACAATGTACAGCATCAGTTTATATCCAAAAATCACAAAGCCAAGTAGAATCACAGCACACTGTGCCATGCTTATTGATAATATTTTTACCAATGAGTTTGACAATAACACTACAAGTGGTCTACTTATTACCGACGTTAGTGATCATCTGCCAGTTTTTACAATATATGATGGACACTACAAGAAGAAAATGGAAGACAAAAGGACATTTCGAAGACTGTGCACAGAGAAGAGGATGACTGCTTTCAAAATTGAGCTACAAAAGCAAGATTGGGACAATGTGTACTATGAAAAAGAGGTTGATGAAGCATATGAACATTTCTTAAACAAGTTCATAATACTTTATGACAAACATTGTCCATGGATACAACTTAGTAATAAACAGAGAAAGAATAACCAACCATGGATGACAAAAGGATTAAAAAATGCTTGTAAGAAGAAGAATACACTGTATAGAGAATTTATAGCACAAAGAACTATAGAGGCAGAAATTAAGTACAAAAAGTATAAAAACAAGTTAACAGAAATACTACGATCATGTAGAAAAGAATATTACAGTGAATTATTGGACAGGAACAAAAATAATATGAGAGCAACATGGGGCATCCTCAATAGCATTATTAAAAATGGCACAAAGAGGGACTACCCTCAATACTTTTTAGACGGAAATAAAAACAATGACAACATAAAGGAAGTAGTTGAAAGCTTCAATAATTATTTTGTAAATATTGGACCAAAATTGGAAGAAAGGATTCCAGACCCAGTTCCAATTGAGGACTATAATGATACCATAGAGTGAAATCCCAACTCCATGTTCCTCAGTAATGTGACACAGGAGGAAATAGTTATAATCGTGAAAAAATGTAAATCTAAGACTTCAACTGATTGTAATGGAATTGATATGGACACGATAAAAAAGGTTATAGAAGAGATCTCAGGACCATTAATGTATATTAGTAACCTATCATTTCAAACAGGTACATTCCCAAACAAAATGAAAATAGCTAAAGTTGCACCAATTTATAAGACTGGAGATAAACATCAATTTACAAATTATAGACCTGTTTCTTTACTTCCACAATTTTCTAAAATCATTGAAAAACTGTTTAATAACAGATGAGAGAGTTTCATAAATAAAAATAGAATACTCGAAGAGAACCAATATGGATACAGAGCTAATGTCTCAACTTCAATGGCTTTAATTGAAATTACAGAAGAAATTACCAATGCAATAGACAGTAAAAAATGTGCAGCAGCAGTTTTTATGGATCTAACTAAAGCATTTGACACAATTAATCACAATATTTTAATCAAAAAACTAGAACGATATGGCATCAGAGGGTTAGTCTTAAACTGGATAAGAAGTTATCTAACGAACAGGAAACAATACGTGAAGCTAGGCGAACACACGTCTACAACACTAAATATATCCTGTGGTGTACCTCAGGGATCAATATTAGGACCTAAATTATTCAATCTCTATATAAATGACATTTGTAAAGTTACAAAAGATTTAAAGTTAGTATTATTTGCGGATGATACAACAGCGTTTTGTTCAGGAGAGAACACACAGGAGATAATACAAATAATAGCAGAAGAAATTAACAAATTAAAAAGATGGTTTGACAAAAACAGACTATCGTTGAATCTTAGTAAAACTAAAATAATGCTATTTGGTAATAGTAGAAGAGAAAGTCAAACACAAATACAAATAGACGGAATAGAAATTGAAAGAGTAAATGAAACCAAATTTCTAGGTATAATGATTGATGATAAATTGAACTGGAAATCTCACGTAAAAAATATACAACATAAAGTAGCAAGAAACACGTCAATAATGAATAAAGCAAAACATGTTCTAGACAAAAAATCACTTCATAGTCTATACTGCTCACTAGTGTTACCATATCTGAGCTACTGTGTAGAAATATGGGGAAATAATTACAAAAGTACACTTCATTCATTAACGGTGTTACAAAAAAGATCAGTTAGAATAATACATAATGTTGGATATAGAGAACATACAAATCCTTTATTTATTGAATCAAAGATACTGAAATTCCACGACATAGTGAATTTGCAAACAGCTAAAATTATGCACAAAGCAAACTATAACCTGCTACCCAAGAATATACAACAATTCTTCTCAACAAAAGAGGAGAAATATAATCTTAGAGAAAAATGTAATTTAAAACATTTGTACGCACGTACAACACTTAAGACCTTCAGTATATCAGTATGTGGAATTAAATTATGGAATGGATTAAGCAAAGCAATCAAACAATGTACTAATATGATCCACTTCAAGAAACTCTTCAAACTTAAAGTGTTTACAAAGTACAAAGAAGAAGAACCATGACAAACATTTTCAATTTATTTCATCCATTCATTCATTCATTCTTAAAGTAATCTTACTTATCTCATCATATGAAATATGACTTTCTTCACCAATTATTATTATTAAATTCTTACTATTATTTATTTATTTATTTTTATTGTGATTACATATGGAGTTTATTGTGAAAAAATTGAGAACAGGAAGTGAATAAAAAAAGTTTCAGCAACTGTTATGTAAAGAAAAGGGGTAGGATTAAATAAGCTCTGCTTCTTCCTACTCCTTTTCGAACATGTTGAAAAGAGAAACTGGAAATTGTGATGTATCATGTTGTATGCTTGCATGTTCGAAATAAACTCAAACTCAACTCAACACTGTAGGTTTTACAGTAACTTACTGCTGGTCGATATTTTTTGAAAAATGCAACAAAATTTACAGTACTTAACTGCATTTAAGAAGAACATGATAGGTTGATTGGCAACACTAAATTGGCCCTAGTGTGTGAATGTGAGTGTGAATGTTGTCTGTCTATCTGTGTTGGCCCTGCGATGAGGTGGCGACTTGTCCAGGGTGTACCCCGCCTTCCGCCCGATTGTAGCTGAGATAGGCTCCAGCGACCCCGAAGGGAATAAGCGGTAGAAAATGGATGGATGGATGGAGTATATAACTGTAATTTTATTTTTTATTTTTACAGTAATTTTTTACAGTGAAGGTCATGGGTGTCAAACTCTGGCCCGTGGGCCAAATTTGGCCCAACGTGTAATTTGACTTGGCCCTTGAGGCAATATCAAATTAACACTAAAGCTGGACCGGCGATTATACATTGCGGCAGTGCCGCGGTAACACCGCATTCACCGCTACTTCTAATACTTGCCAAGACAAAAGTGACTCCAGCACTCCTCCCGAATTTTTTTTTTTTTTTTTCAGCTAGTCAAACGAGTGCCGGCCCAGTTTCATGTGAGTGCAGCTTCTGCACCCACACACAATTGAATGCAACGCATACTTCATCAACAGCGATACAGGTTACACTGACGGTAGCCAAATAAAAAACTTTAACACTTTTAGAAATATACGCCACACTGTGAATCCACACCAAACAAGAATGACAAACACATTTCGGGAGAACATCCGCACCGTAACACAACATAAACACAACACAACAAATACCCAGAACCCTTTGTAGCACTAAATCTTCCGGGACGCTACAAGGTGTGTGTGTGTGTTGGGGGGGGGGGGGTTTGGTGGTAGCGGGGGTGTATTTTGTAGCGTCCCGAAAGAGTTAGTGCTGCAAAAGATTCTGGGTATTTGTTCTTTTGTGTTCATGTTATGTTACGGTGCGGATGTTCTCCCGAAAAGTGTTTTTTATTTTTGTTTGGTGTGGGTTCACAGTGTGGCGTATATTTCTAACAGTGTTAAAGTTTTTTATACTGGCACCCTCAGTGTAACCTGTATCGCTGTTGATGAAGTATGCGTTGCATTCATTTGTGTATGCATGCTGAAGCTGCACATATCTTGTGACTGGGTGTGAATGATGTTAGAATTGGGTGTACGAGATATGACTGTTGAACACCTTCGTTCGATAAGCCTGAGCCCCGACATTAAAGAACTAGCATCTAAAAAAAGATGCCAGGTATCTGGCTTGGGCGCATCAAATTAGATCAGTGTGTTGCAAACTGAGCAGTTTAAAGTCCTGAATGGTTGTTTTATTCATTGTTATTTTATTTTCAAATTTATTAGCCTGTGGAAAAAGTTAATGTTGATATTTACCTCAGAAGGCTGCAAATAGAAAAGAGGCATTCAATGTTTATTTAAATTGTATTTGATATGCAATTTATATTTTTTAATTATTATTATTATTATTTGAAACTCCATTTTGCATGTCACTATAAAGTTATATAAGCCTTGCTTGTTCAATATTCAATGCAAAACTTGTTTGGGTCCCTATTAAAAGGTTAATTTGTTCAACCTTGGCCCGCGGCTTTGTTCAGTTTTAAACTTTGGCCCACTCTGTATTTGAGTTTGACACCCCTGGTGAAGGTGAATCTCTGTCATCCTGGAGGCCACGGGGAAGACCCAGGACACATTGGGAACACTATGTCTCCCGGCTGGCCTGGGAACGCCTCGGGATCCCCTGACAAAAGGTCCTAGGTGAGGGATCAGACAAAGAGCAGCTCAAAGACCTTTATGAAAAGTACAAATCGAGGACCTAGATTTTTTCTCGCCCAGGCGCAGGTCACCGTGGCTCCCCTGTGGAGCCAGGCGCAGAGGTGGGGCACGATGGCGAGCGACTGGTGGCCGGGCCTGTCTCCATGGGGCCCTGCCGGGCTCAGCTCGAAGAGGCAACGTGGGTCAACCCTCCAATGGGCTCACCACTCATGGGCCCATTGAGGTCATAGAGGTCGGATGCAGTGTGAACTGGGCGGTAGCCGAAGGCAGGGCACTTGGCGGTCCGATTATCGGCTACATAAGCTCGCTCTTGGGACGTGCAACGTCACCTCGCTGGGAGGGAAAGAGCCTGAGCTGGTGCGCGAGGTGAAGAAGTTCCGGCTAGATATAGTTGGACTCACTTCGACGCACAGCAAGGGCTCTGGAACCTGTTCTCTCAAGAGGGGCTGGACTCTCTTCCACTCTGGCGTTGCAAGCAATGAGAGGCTGGGGTGGCAATTGTTGTTGCTCAAAGCCTGCACGTTGGACTTTAACCCAGTAGACGAGATGGTAGCTTCCCTCCGCCTTCGGGTTGGGTGACGGGTCCTGACTGTTGTTTGTGTTTACGCACCAAACAGCAGCTCAGAGTACCCACTCTTTTTGGATTCCCTTGAGGGAGTACTGGAGAGTGCTCCCTCGGGTGATTCCCTTGTTCTGTTGGGGGACTTCAATGCTCATGTTGGCAAGGACAGTGAAACCTGGAGAGTCGTGATTGGGAAAAATGGCCACCCGGATCTGAACCCAAGTGGTGCTTTGTTATTGGACTTTTGTGCTCGTCACGGATTGTCCATAACAAACACAATGTTCAAACATAAGGAAGAACTTTGAACATGTCACGAGGGAGGTGCTGGACATTGAGTCTGAGTGGACCATGTTCCGTGCCTCTCTTGTCGAGCCTGCTGATTGGAGCTGTGGCCGCAAGGTGTTTGGTGCCTGTCGTGGCGGTAATCCTAGAACTCGCTGGTGGCCACCAGCAGTGAGGGATGCCGTCAAGCTGAAGAAAGAGCCTATCGGGTCCTTTTGGCTCATGGGACTCCAGAGGCAGCGGGCATACCGACAGGCCAAGCAGTGCCTGGGGAATCTGTGGTGGACTCTCCTATTTCTGGGGCTTAGGTTGCCTAGGTAGTTAAAAAGCTCCTCTGTGGCAAGGCCCCGGTGGTGGATGAGTTCCTTAAGGCTCTGGATACTGTGGGACTGTCTTGGTTGACAAGACTCTGCAACATCGCGTGAACATTGGGGGCGGTACCTCTGGATTGGCAGACCGGGGTGGTGGTTCCTCTCTTTAAGAAGGGGAACCGAAGGGTGTGTTCCAACTATCGTGAAACACACTCCTCAGCCTTCCCGGTAAGGTCTATTCATGTGTACTGGAGAGGAGGAAACTCGGATCCAGGACGAACAGTGTGGTTTTCGTCCAGGTCGTGGAACGGTAGACCAGGTCTATACTCTCGGCAGGGTCCTTGAGTGTGAAGCGACTGGGATGAGAATCAGCACCTCCAAGTCCAAGTCCATGGTTCTCGCGCAGGAAAGGGTCGAGTGCCATCTCCAGGTTGGGGAGGAGATCTTGCCCCAAGTGGAGGAGTTCAAGTACCTAGGAGTCTTGTTCACGAGTGAGGATAGAGTGGATCGAGAGATCCACAGGCGGATTGGTGCGGCGTCTTCAGTATTGAGGACGCTATATCGATCCGTTGTGGTGAAGAAGGAGCTGAGCCAGAAGGAAAAGCTCTCAATTTACCGTCGATCTACGTTCCCAGCTTTGGGTTATGACCGAAAGGACAAGCGGCCGAAATGTGTTTCCTCTGCCGGGTGGTGGGTCTCTCCCTTAGAGACAGGGTGAGAAGCTCTGTCATCCGGGAGGAACTCAAAGTAAAGCCGCTGCTCCTCCACATTGAGAGGAGCCATGAGGTGGTTCGGGCATCTGCTCAGGATGCCACCCGAACGCCTCTAGGGAGGTGTGGCAGGAGGCCACGGGGAAGACCTAGGACACATTGGAAAGACTATGTTCCCGGCTGGCCTGGGAACGCCTCGGAATACCCCGAGAAGAGCTGGACGAAGTGGCTGGGGAGAGGGAAGTCTGGGATTTTCTGCTCAGGCTACTGCCTGACCTCGGATAAGCGGAAGAAAATGGATGGATTTAGAATGACAGTTATACTGTCAGATTGAGTACAAAAACTAACTAAACCTTACACAATATAATGTTTCTAGTAAAACTCACAAAGATACATATCTCCAGGCATTATTAGCCATTTTGCATGTGTGGTTTAGGAGTTATGTTTAAATAAATAACTGTCAGATTGAGTGTGACAGTAAACTGTCATAGTGAGTAAAACCCTTATTTTGTATTTGCAAACCTTACAAAAACAACTAAATCTAGTTAAACTCACACAGATACAATATTACAGGCATTTTTAGACATAATGCATGTTTGGTTTTAGAGTAATGTTTATATAACTTTCATATTTAGTATGACAGCTGTACTGTCATATTGAATAAAAAAAACAACTAACTTGTGTCTTTGCAAACCTTACAAAATACCATTTTTCTAGTAAAACTAACTAGATACATGCTCCAGGCATTATTAGCCATTTTGCATGTGTTGTTTGAGTTATGTTTAAAAAACTGTCATATTGAGTGTGACAGTATACTGTCATAAAACCCAATTTTTGTATTTGCAACCCTGATTCTAGTAAAACTCACATATATACAATATTACAGGCAGTTTTGGACATAATGCATGTTTGGTTTTGGAGTTATGTTTATATAACTTTCATATATAGTATGACAGCTAAACTGTTATATTGAGTAAAAAAACTAACTTGTGTTTGTCATAAAACCCAATTTTTGTATTAGCAAACCATACAAATGATTCAAATAAAACTCACATGGATTCAATATTACAGGCATTTTCAGACATTTTGCATGTTTGGTTTAGGAATTATGTTGTGATACATTTGTATTGCTTTTTTCACATTATCTCAGGATTTTTAGAACATTACTGTCATATTGAGTAAAAAAATAATTTTTGTGTTTGCAAGCCTTAAAAAAAGCATATGTGTATGCATTATTAGCCATTTTTCAGGTGTGGTTTAGGAGTTATGTTTAAATAACTGTCATATTGAGTGTGGCGTTATACTGTCATAGTGAGTTAAAAAAAACTAACTTGTGTCTTTGCAAACCTTAAAAAAGAAAATGTTTCTAGCAACACTCACAAAGATAATTTTTTTCACGCTATTAGACATGTTTCATGTGTATTTAGGAGTTATAATTAAATAACTTTCATATTGAGTGTTAAAGTTATAATGTCATTATGTGTAAAACCTAATTTTTGTATTTGCAAACCTTACAAAAACAATTGATTCTAGTAAAACTTATATAGATTCAATATTACAGGCATTTTTAGACAATTTACATGTTTGGTTTAAAAGTTGTGTTTGAATACATTTGTATTGCTTTTTTCGCATTATCTCAGGATTCTAAGATCATTACTTTCATATTGAGTAAAACACTACTTTTTGTTTTTGCAAACCTTACAAACTCACATGAATACATTATTATAAGCAATTTTAGACATGACACACGTTTGGTTTTGGAGTTATGTTTATATAACTTTTATATTTAGTATGACTGTTATACTGTCATATTGAATAAAAAAAAAATAGCTTGTGTCTTTGCAAACTTTACAAAATATCATTTTTCTAGTAAAACTAACAAAGATACATGTCTCCAGGCATTATTGCCCATTTTGCATGGGTTGTTTAGGAATTATGTTTAAATACATTTTTATTGCTTTTTTCGCATTATCTCAGGATTCTTAGATCATTACTTTCATATTGAGTAAAAAACTACTTTTTGTTTTTGCAAACCTTACAAACTCACATAAATACATTATTACAGGCATTTTTAGACATAACACATGTTTGGTTTTGGAGTTATGTTTATATAACTTTTATATTTAATATGACTGTTATACTGTCATATTGAATTAAAAAAAACTAGCTTGTGTCTTTGCAAACTTTACAAAAGTTCATTTTTCTAGTAAAACTAACAAAGATACATGTCTCCAGGCATTATTAGCCATTTTGCATGGGTTGTTTAGGAATTATGTTTCAATAAATTTTTATTGCTTTTTTCGCATTATCTCAGGATTCTTAGATCATTACTTTCATATTGAGGAAAAAACTACTTTTTGTTTTTGCAAACCTTACAAACTCACATAAATACATTATTATAGGATATTTTAAACATGACACACGTTTGGTTCTAGAGTTATGTTTATATAACTTTCATATTTAGTATGACTGTTATACTGTCTTATTGAATAAAAAACACTAGCTTGTGTCTTTGCAAACTTTACAAAATATCATTTTTCTAGTAAAACTAACAAAGATACATGTCTCCAGGCATTATTACCCATTTTGCATGGGTTGTTTAGGAATTATGTTTAAATACATTTTTATTGCTTTTTTCGCATTATCTCAGGATTTTAAGATCATTACTTTCATATTGAGTAAAAAACTACTTTTTGTTTTTGCAAACCTTACAAACTCACATTAATACATTATTACAGGCATTTTTAGACATGACACATGTTTGGTTTTGGAGTTATGTTTATATAACTTTCATATTTAGTATGACTGTTATACTGTCATATTGAATAAAAAACAACTAGCTTGTGTCTTTGCAAACTTTACAAAATATCATTTTTCTAGTAAATCTAACAAAGATACATGTCTCCAGGCATTATTACCCATTTTGCATGGGTTGTTTAGGAATTAAGTTTGAATACATTTTTATTGCTTTTTTCGCATTATTTCAGGATTTTAAGATCATTACTTTCATATTGAGTAAAAACTACTTTTTGTTTTTGCAAACCTTACAAACTCACGTTAATACATTATTACAGGCATTTTTAGACATGACACATGTTTGGTTTTGGAGTTATGTTTATATAACTTTCATATTTAGTATTACTGTTATACTGTCATATTGAATAAAAAAAAAACTAGCTTGTGTCTTTGCAAACTTTACACAAGATCATTTTTCTAGTAAAACTAACAAAGATACATGTCTCCAGGCATTATCACCCATTTTGCATGGGTTGTTTAGGAATTATGTTTAAAGACATTTTTATTGCTTTTTTCGCATTATCTCAGGATTCTTAGATCATTACTTTCATATTGAGTAAAAAACTACTTTTTGTTTTTGCAAACCTTACAAACTCACGTTAATACATTATTACAGGCATTTTTAGACATGACACATGTTTGGTTTTGGAGTTATGTTTATATAACTTTTATATTTAATATGACTGTTATACTGTCATATTGAATAAAAAACACTAGCTTGTGTCTTTGCAAACTTTACAAAAGATCATTTTTCTAGTAAAACTAACAAAGATACATGTCTCCAGGCAGTATTAGCCATTTTGCATGGGTTGTTTAGGAATTATGTTTGAATTCATTTTTATTGCTTTTTTCGCATTATCTCAGGATTCTAAGATCATTACTTTCATATTGAGTAAAAAACTACTTTTTGTTTTTGCAAACCTTACAAACTCACATAAATACATTATTACAGACATTTTTAGACATGACACATGTTTGGTTTTGGAGTTATGTTTATATAACTTTTATATTTAGTATGACTGTTATACTGTCATATTGAATAAAAAACACTAGCTTGTGTCTTTGCAAACTTTACAAAAGATAATTTTTCTAGTAAAACTAACAAAGATACATGTCTCCTGGCATTATTACCCATTTTGCATGGGTTGTTTAGGAATTATGTTTAAATACATTTTTATTGCTTTTTTCGCATTATCTCAGGATTCTAAAATCCTTACTTTCATATTGAGGAAAAAACTACTTTTTGTTTTTGCAAACCTTACAAACTCACATAAATACATTATTATAGGCAATTTTAGACATGACACACGTTTGGTTCTGGAGTTATGTTTATATAACTTTCATATTTAGTATGACTGTTATACTGTCTTATTGAATAAAAACAACTAGCTTGTGTCTTTGCAAACTTTACAAAATATATATTTCCTAGTAAAACTAACAAAGATACATGTCTCCAGGCATTATTACCCATTTTGCCTGGGTTGTTTAGGAGTTATGTTTAAATACATTTTTATTGCTTTTTTCGCATTATCTCAGGATTCTAAGATCATTACTTTCATATTGAGTAAAAAACTACTTTTTGTTTTTGCAAACCTTACAAACTCTCATAAATACATTATTACAGACATTTTTAGACATGACACATGTTTGGTTTTGGAGTTATGTTTATATAACTTTTATATTTAGTATGACTGTTATACTGTCATATTGAATAAAAAAAACTAGCTTGTGACTTTGCAAACTTTACAAAAGATAAATTTTCTAGTAAAACTAACAACGATACATGTGTCCAGGCATTATTAGACATTTTGCATGTGTTGTTTAGGAGTTATGTTTAAATACATTTTTATTGCTTTTTTCGCATTATCTCAGGATTCTAAGATCATTACTTTCATATTGAGTAAAAAACTACTTTTTGTTTTTGCAAACCTTACAAACTCACATTAATACATTATTACAGGCATTTTTAGACATGACACATGTTTGGTTTTGGAGTTATGTTTATATAACTTTCATATTTAGTAGGACTGTTATACTGTCATATTGAATAAAAAAAACTAGCTTGTGTCTTTGATATCTTTACAAAAGATCATTTTTTTAAACTAACAACGTTACATGTCTCCCTAGGCATTATTAGCCATTTTGCATGTGTTGTTTAGGAGTTAGGTTTAAATACATTTTTATTGCTTTTTTCCCATTATCTCAGGGTTCTAAGAACTTTAAAGTCAAATAAAAAACTACTTTTTGTGTTTGCAAAATGTAAAACTCAGTAAAACTCCCAATGATTCATTATTTCAGGCATTATTAGCCATTTTTTTGTGTGGTTTATGAGTTATGTTTAAATAACTGTCATATTGAGTGTGATTTTGTCATTGTGAGTAAAACCTCATTTTTGTATTTGCAAACCTTACAAAAACAACCGATTCTAGGAAAACTCACATTGATACAATATTACAGGCATGTTTAGACATATTGCATGTTTGGTTTTGGAGTTATATTTATATAACCTGCTTTCTGACCCGCCACTTTTGTGGTTTGCGTGTCCCACTGATCCAGGAACTATGTTGTCCGGGGGCTTCTATGGTCTCCCAAGACAAACAGGTCCTAGGTGAGGGATCAGACAAAGAGCAGCTCAAAGACCTTTATTAAAAGTACAATTGAGGACCTAGATTTTTTCTCGCCCAGACGCAGGTCACCTCTGGGCCTGTGGAGCCAGGCCCAGAGGTGTGGCACGATGGCGATTGACGGGCCTGTCCCCATGGGGCCCAGCCGTGCTCAGCTCGAAGAGGCAACGTGGATCCCCCCTCCAGGGCTCACCACTCATGGGCTGGGTCATAGAGGGTGCAGTGTGAGCTGGGCGGAAGCCGAAGGCAGGGCACTTGGTGGTCCGATTATCGGCTACATAAGCTCGCTCTTGGGACATGGAACGTCACCTCGCTGGGAGGGAAGGAGCCTGAGCTGGTGCATGAGGTGGAGACGTTCCCGGCTAGATATAGTTGGACTCACAGCAAGGGCTCTGGAACCTGTTCTCTCAGAGGGGCTGGACTGAGCTGAACTTTCATTACTTGCAACGCCAGAGTGGAAGAGATTCCACACTGGCGTTGCAACTAATGAGAGGCTGGGGTGGCAATTCTTGTTGCCCCCCGGCTCAAAGCCTGCACGTTGGACTTTAAACCCAATAGACGAGATGGTAGCTTCCTTCAGCCTTCGGGTTGGGTGACGGGTCCTGACTGTTGTTTGTGTTTACACACCAAACAGCAGCTCAGAGTACCAACTCTTTTTGGATTCCCTTGAGGGAGTACTGGAGAGTGCTCCCTCGGGTGATTCCCTTGTTCTGCTGGTGGACTTCAACGCTATGTTGGCAACGACAGTGAAACCTGGAGAGTCGTGATTGGGAAAAATGGCCACCCGGATCTGAACCCAAGTGGTGCTTTGTTATTGGACTTTTGTGCTTGTCACGGATTGTCCATAACAAACACAATGTTCAAACATAAGGGTGTCCATATGTGCACTTGGCACAAGGACACCCTCGGCCGCATGATTGACTTTGTAGTTGTGTCATGGGATTTGCGGCCTCATGTTTTGGACACTCGGTGAAGAGAGGGGCAGAGCTTTCCACCAACCACCACCTGGTGGTGAGCTGGCTCCGATGGTAGGGGAGGATGCCGGTCAGACCTGGCAGGCCCGAACGCATTGTAAGGGTCTGCTGGGAACACCTAGCAGAGTCCCCTGAAGAACTTTGAACATGTCCGGAAGAACTTTGAACATGTCACGAGGGAGGTGCTGGACATTGAGTCTGAGTGGACCATGTTCCGTTCCTCTCTTGTTGAGCCAGCTGATTGAAGCTGTGGCCGCAAGGTGTTTGGTGCCTGTCGTGGCGGTAATCCACCAGCAGTGAGGGATGCTGTCAAGCTGAAGAAAGAGCCACCGGGTCCTTTTGGCTCATGGGACTCCAGAGGCAGTGGGCATACCGACAGGCCAAGCGAGACCTCCTCAGTCCCACCAACACGTCTTCCTCTGAGGAAACAGTGCCTGGGAAGTCTGTGGTGGGCTCTCCTATTTCTGGGGCTGAGGTTGCCAAGGTAGTTAAAAAGCTCCTCGGTGGCAAGGCCCCGGGGGTATGAGCTCCGTCCGGAGTTCCTTAAGGCTCTGGATGCTGTGGGGCAGTCTTGGTTGACAAGACTTTGCAACATTGCGTCTACATCGGGGGCGGGACCTCTGGATTGGCAGACCGGGGTGGTGGTTCCTCTCTTTAAGAAGGGGAACCGGTGAGGGTGTGTTCCAACTATCGTAGATCACACTCCTCAGCCTTCCCGGTAAGGTCTATTCATGTGTAATGGAGAGGAGGAACCTCTGATCCAGGACGAACAGTGTGGTTTTCGTCCTGGTCGTGGAACGGTAGACCAGCTCTATACTCTCGGCAGGGTCCTTGAGTGTGCATGGGAGTTTGCCCAACCAGTCTACATAAGTTTTGTGGACTTGGAGAAGACATTCGACCTTGGCCCCCGGTAAATCCTGTGGGGAGTGCTCAGAGAGTATGGAGTATCGGCATGTCTGATTGTGGCGGGTGTCTCCCTGTATGATCAGTGTCAGAGCTTGGTCCGCATTGCCGGCAGTATGTCGGACCCCTTTCCAGTGAGGGTTGGACTCCGCCAAGGCTGCCCTTTGTCACCGATTCTGTTCATAACTTTAATGGACAGAATATCTAGGCGCAGTCATGGCTTTGAGGATCCCCTCAACGCCATGACTGCGCCTGGTTTGGTGGCTGCAGGATTAGGTCTCTGCTTTTTGCAGATGATGTGGTCCTGATGGCTTCAACTGGCCAAGATCTTCAGCTTTCATTGGATCGGTTCGCAGTGAAGCGACTGGGATGAGAATCAGCACCTCCAAGTCCGAGTCCATGGTTCTCGCCCGGGAAAGGGTGGAGTGCCATCTCGAGGTTGGGAAAGAGATCTTGCCCCAAGTGAAGGAGTTCAAGTACCTAGGAGTCTTGTTCACGAGTGAGGATAGAGTGGATTGTGAGATCTACAGGCGGATCGGTGCGGCGTCTTCAGTAATGAGGACGCTATATCGATCCGTTGTGGTGAAGAAGGAGCTGAGCCAGAAGGAAAAGCTTTCAATTTACCGGTCGATCAACGTTCCCATCCTCACCATGGTCATGAGCTTTGGGTTATGACCGAAAGGACAAGGTCACGGGTACAAGCGGCCGAAATGAGTTTCCTCCGCCGGGTGGTGGGTCTCTCCCTTAGAGATAGGGTGAGAAGCTCTGTCATCTGGGAGGAACTCAGTGTAAAGCCTCTGCTCCTCCACATTGAGAGGAGCCAGATGAGGTGGTTCGGGCATCTGCTCAGGATGCCACCCGAACGCCTCCCTAGGTCCGAACGGCAGGAGGCCATGGGGAAGACCTAGGATACATTGGAAAGACTATGGCCTGGGAACGCCTCGGGATCCCCCGAGAAGAGCTGGACGAAGTGGCTGGGGAGAGGGAAGTCTGGGCTCTCTGCTTAGGCTGCTGCCCCCGCAACCCGACCTCGGATAAGCGGAAGAAAAGGGATGGATTTAGTATGACAGTTATACTGTCATATTGAGTGTGACAGTATACTGTCATAAAACCCAATTTTTGTATTTGTAAACCTGATTCTAGTAAAACTCACATCTATACAATATTACAGGCAATTTTGGACATAATGCACGTTTGGTTTTGGAGTTATGTTTATATAACTTTAATATATAGTATGACATCTATACTGTTATAATGAGTAAAAAAACTAACTTGTGTCTGTCATAAAACTCAATTTTTGTATTTGCAAACCTTACAAAAACAAATGATTCTAGTAAAACTCACATGGATTCAATATTACAGGCATTTTTAGACATTTTGCATGTTTGGTTTAGGAATTATGTTGGAATACATTTGTATTGCTTTTTTTCACATTATCTCAACATTTTAAGAACTTACTGTCATATTGAGTAAAAAAAACTTTTTGTGTTTGCAAGCCTTAAAAAAACAACCGATTCTAGTAAAACTCACATTGATACAATATTACAGGCATGTTTAGACATCTTGCATGTTTGGTTTTGGAGTTATGTTTATATAACCTGCTTTCTGAGCCGCAACCTTTGTGGTTTGCGTGTCCCACTGATCCTAGGAGCTATGTTGTCCGGGGGCTTCTATGCCCCCTGGTAGGGTCCCCCAAGACAAACAGGTCCTAGGTGAGGAATCAGACAAAGAGCAGCTCAAAGACCTTTATGAAAAGTACAAATCGAGGACCTAGATATTTTCTCGCCCGGACGCGGGTCACCTTGGCTCCCCTGTGGAGCCAGGCCCAGAGGTGGGGCACGATGGCGAGCGACTGGTGCCCATGGGGCCCAGCTCGAAGAGGCAACGTGGGTCCCCCCTGCAATAGGCTCACCACTCATGGGCTGGGTCATAGAGGTCGGGTGCAGTGTTAGCTGGGCGGAAGCCGAAGGCAGGGCAATTGGCGGTCCGATTATCGGCTACATAAGCTCGCTCTTGGGACGTGGAACGTCACCTCGCGAGGTGGAGAAGTTCCCGGCTAGATAAAGCTGGACTCACTTCGACGCACAGCAAGGGCTCTGGAACCTGTTCTCTCAAGAGAGGTTGGACTCTCTTCCACTCTGGCGTTGCAAGTAATGAGAGGCTGGGTTGGCAATTCTTGTTGCCCCCCGGCTCAAAGCCTGCACGTTGGACTTAACCCAGAAGACGAGATGGTAGCTTCCCTCCGCTTTCGGGTTGGGTGACGGGTCCTGACTGTTGTTGGTGTTTACGCACCAAACAGCAGCTCAGAGTACCCACTCTTTTTGGATTCCCTTGAGAGTGCTCCCTCGGGTGATTCCTTTGTTCTGCTGGGGGTCTTCAACGCTCATGTTGGCAACGACTTTGAAACCTGGAGAGTCGTGATTGGGAAAAATGGCCACCCGGATCTGAACCCAAGTGGTGCTTTGTTATTGGACTTTTGTGCTCGTCACGGATTGTCCATAACAAACACAATGTTCAAACATAAGGGTGTCCATATGTGCACTTGGCACCAGGACACCCTCGGCCGCAGTTCCATTATTGACTTTGTAGTTGGGTCATGGGATTTGCGGCCTCATGTTTTGGACACTCGGGTGAAGAGAGGGGCGAGCTTTCTACCGATCACCACCTGGTGAGCTGGCTCCGATGGTGGGGTAGGATCCCGGACAGACCTGGCAGGCCCAAACGCATTGTGAGAGTCTTTTGGGAATGCCTAGCAGAGTCTCCTGTCAGAGAGAGTTTCCTTTTCTACCTCCGGAGGAACTTTGAACATGTCACAAAGGAGGTGCTGGACATTGAGTCTGAATGGATCATGTTCCGTGCCTCTCTTGTCAAGCCAGCTGATTGGAGCTGTGGCCGCAAGGTGTTTGGTGCCTGTCGTGGCGGTAATCCTAGAACCCGCTGGTGGCCACCAGCAGTGCGGGATGCCGTCAAGCTGAAGAAAGAGCTTATCTGGTCCTTTTGGCTCATGGGACTCCAGAGGCAGCGGGCATACCGACAGGCCAAGCAGTGCCTGGGGAATCTGTGGTGGGCTCTCCTATTTCTGGGGCTGAGGTTGCCAAGGTAGTTAAAAAGCTCCTCGGTGGCAAGGTCCCGGGGGTGGATGAGCTCCGTCCGGAGTTCCTTAAGGCTCTGGATGCTGTGGGGCTGTTTTAGTTGACAAGACTCTGCAACACCGCATGGACATCAGGGGCGGTACCTCTGGATTGGCAGACCGGGGTGGTGGCTCCTCTCTTTAAGAAGGGGAACCGGAGGGTGTGTTCCAACTATCGTAGATCACACTCCTCAGCCTTCCCGGTAAGGTCTATTCATGTGTACTGGAGAGGAGGAACTTCGGATCCAGGACGAACAGTGTGGTTTTCGTCCTGGTCGTGGAACGGTAGACCAGCTCTATACTCTCGGCAGGGTCCTTGAGTGTGCATGGGAGTTTGTCCAACCAGTCTACATGTGCTTTGTGGACTTGGAGAAGACATTCGACCGTGGCCACCCCGGGAAGTCCTGTGGGGAGTGCTCAGAGAGTATGGGGTATCGGCATGTTTGATTGTGGCGGGTCGCTCCCTGTATGATCAGTGTCAGAGCTTGGTCCGCATTGCCAGCAGTAAGTCGGACCCCTTTCCAGTGAGGGTCGGACCGGAGTCCAACCCTCGTGTTGGCTGCCCTTTGTCACCAAATGTGTTCATAAATTTTATGGACAGAATTTCTAGGCGCAGTCATGGCGTTGAGGGGATCCGGTTTGGTGGCTGCAGGATTAGGTCTCTCCTTTTTGCAGATGATGTGGTCCTTATGGCTTTAACTGGCCAGGATTTTCAGCTCTCATTGGATTGGTTCGCAGCCGAGTGTGAAGCGACTGGGATGAGAATCAGCACCTCCAAGTCCGAGGTTCTCGTCCGGGAAAGGGTGGAGTGCCATTTCGAGGTTGGGCAGGAGATCTTGCCCCAAGTGGATGAGTTCAAGTACCTGGAGTCTTGTTCATGAGTGAGGGAAGAGTGGATCGTGAGATGCACAGGCTGGCGGCCGAAATTAGTTTTCTCCGCTGGGTGGCGGGTCTCTCCCTTACTGTAAGAATTTTCACCGTTTAATTACAGTAACCTACTGGCAGCTAATGGTTCCAGTATAAAACTGTTTTTCTACAGCACACATACTGTGATTTATCACTACAGTTTATTACTGTAAAAAGTATCACAGTACTGTGCTGTATCAAATATGCGCTTCACAGCATAATACTGTCATCTGTTTAGCGGCATTACACTGTTATTTTAGTGTATCTACTGTAATATCCATTAACAGTTAATTACAGTAAAATAATTGTAAGCACTATAGACTGAGCTTTACAGTATAATGCCACTAGAAGTTAATGAGTTGAACTTTTAATTTTTCAAAATCAAAACCCCTGCAAACTGCTGGCATAAATATGACTGGAGAAATGGCCTTGCAAGATTATGTTTTTATTAACCAATTATTTTAAAGTGCATCAAATACATTCAATGTACATTTAGTGCATTCTTCTTATTTTCAGTAAAGCATTTTAACATTTATAACATGTCCACTTAATTTCTAACTGGAGACAAAACACTGAACACGAGTCCAGTGTTTAGTTGTCGGCTACATAAAGCCCCACTCAAAGTCTGTGAAATGTTTTATAAGGGTGGCTACGTGAGGATTTACAGTTGCTGCCTTTTTCTGGACCAGCTTCCCGGTCTTCTTGGACACCACCTTTCCCTGGCTAGCCTTTGTTCCCCTCTCAGGGTTAACGCCAATGAATCGCCTAAAAAAGAGAGAAAGCATATTAGATATTGTGTTGTGATTGAAGATTACTTGCAGTCGATACAGAACCCCCCTCACATTGTTATTTAGGAATATGCACTGCACAAATATTAATATCAATTTTAGGATATATGTGAGCCTATACCATAACCACAGCTGTAGATGAGTGAATGCTCTAAAACCCATTAAGACAAATTCAGAGAGGAAGACAATGCTAAAGCCTCCCCAATCCCTCTCTCTATTTATGTTTTCTCTCCATCTACGGGACCGTGTATTTACGCTGATGTTTCCTGCTTTCACCCATTTAACATATCGTTACCTGCTCATTACCTATCTTCTCTGCATCCTGGGGTCACACTGGTGCTTCTTGCCTTTACCCATTCAACATATCTTTACCTGCACATTACCTACCTTCTCTGCATAGTGTGGTCACACTGGTGCTTTCTACCTTTACCCATTCAAAATATCTTTACCTGCACATTACCTACCTTCTCTGTATCCTGGTGTCTAGCTGGTGTTTCCTGCCTTCACCCATTCAACATATCTTTACCTGCACATTACCTACCTTCCCTGCATCCTTGGGTCACACTGGTGCTTCTTTCTTTCACCATACAACATATCTTCACCTGCACATACCTACCTTGTCTGCATGGCCTCGACCACACCTGCGCTTCCTTCTTTCACCCATTCAACATACCTTCACCCGCACATTACCTACCTTCCCTGCATAGTGGGGTCACACCGGTGCTTCCTGCCTTTACCCATTCAACATATCTTCACCCGCACATTACCTACTTGCTCTGCATTCTCGGGTCAAGCTGGTGCTTCCTGCCATCATCCAGTCAACATATCTTTACCTGCAAATTACCTACTTTTTCTGCATCCTGGGGTCAAACAGGTGCTTCCTTCTTTGACCCAGTCAACATATCTTTACCTGCACATTACCTACCTTCTCTGTATCCTAAAGTCAAACTGGTGCTTCGGTCCCTAATAAGAAGGTCCACAAAGGAACAGAAGAGTCATTGATTTAAGGCACCAAATTGGGGAAATGACAAGTCAAATTCCTGAACAGAGGTGAGAAATATAAAATAAAATATCCTAACAGTATTTTAACAGTATCAAGAGGATTTACCTTTGAACAAATTCCAATGTCCGAGGACTTTCCTCTGGGTATTCCAAGTTGAACACATAGTAGGTGGCAAGAAGGGCAGCAAGCCCTGAGATTAAGCTAGGTTGGACGCCTTTGCAGATGACATCACCTTCCATGCTGATCATCCAACGTTTTATTGTGACTTTGTCACCAGCAACTGGTACAGTCAAGAAATGCAGTTTATGTTCCTAAACAGTATCCAATATGGGTAGCATTTTAAAAGTATTTGGAATGGCCACCTCACTCGCTCTCTCTTTACTCTGTTTACATCTAGTCTCCTAAGGCAGTGGTTCTCAAATGGGGGTACGCGTACTCCTGGGGGTACTTGAAGGTATGCCAAGGGGTACGTGAGATTTTTTTTAAATATTCTAAAAATAGCAACAATTCAAAAATCCTTCATAAATATATTTATTGAATAATACTTCGACAAAATATGAATGTAAGTTCATAAACTGAACAACTAATCAAGTAGGCTATTCCATTCATTACCATAAAGCCAGAGTTTCCCCCATGCCATGATGGTTTGACCCTACCTGGCGGTGCCACACGGCACCAACTGTCAATCAACTATCCATGTAGAAAACAATGGAGGCTTGGTTAAAGCGTAGTGGACATGTTCCATAAATATTGATGTTAAAGATTTCTTTTTTTGTGAAGAAATGTTGAGAATGAAGTTCATGAATCCAGATGGATCTCTATTGCAATCCCCAAAGAGGGCACTTTAAGTTGATTACTTCTATGTGTAAAAATCTTTATTTATAATTGAATCACTTGTTTATTTTTCAACAAGTTTTTAGTTATTTTTATATCTTTTTTTCCAAATAGTTCAAGAAAGACCACAACAAATGAGCAATATTTTGCACTGTTATACAATTTAATGAATCAGAAACTGATGACATAGTGCTGTATTTTACTTCTTTATCTCTTTTTTTCAACCAAAAATGCTTTGCTCTGATTAGGGGGTACTTGAATTAAAAACATTTTCACAGGGGTACATCACTGAAAAAAGGTTGAGAACCACTGTCCTAAGGCAGTGGTTCTCAACCTTTTTTCAGTGCTGTGAACATTTTTTTAATGCAAGTAGACCTCCATGTCTTCATAACAGGAATATCCTGAATTCTCAAGTTGCATATCACAATAGTCATAATCAGTGTTAATAACACAAGAGCTGCTTGGATTTGCTGTTGAGCAAGTCAAACTTCGTTCAGTGTAGCCGTAGTGCTTCCTTGACACGTGCGATGTGAAAGTAGACTTAACTGTAAATCTTTTTTCACATTGACTGAAGGGGCACGTAACTGTCCTACCTTCGGTAATATGACTTTTCAAATGCAGGAGAAGGGCCCGTATATCATCGCACTTCGCGCTACATGAGACAATATTACAAGGTAAACCTTCTGCGCTATACATATCAGTCCTACTCTTGCCATATTTATGACGACGGCTGTGAGTTTTGAAGGCTGAGAAGTTGGAAAAAACTCTTGTGCATTTAGGGAAAGCACACTTAAACGATGCATTAGGCATACAACTATGACTTCGCATGTGTCTAACATACGCAATTACGTTGCTGCAAGTCGTAGCACATATGTTGCAAGTTATCATCTTTTATGATGACTATGACAAAAAAGAAGAAAACTTAGCTAGCTAGCATGCGGCGGTACATGCGCGTGGTCAACGATAGTGTCTGTGATGCTGACTGTGACGCTATGTCATTTCGGACTTTATAAATATATATATAAAGTAATTCAAACAGAAAATGACACATCAAGGTACAAGTGACTCTTACCTTGTTATCAAAAACACACGATGCAGTAGGATGGATTTAGCAGGGTCGGCCAGGTGAAATGAAGCTCGGTTGGACGAATTGTGGGCGGACCCAAGAAACAAGTCTGAAAAATACTGAATTACACGTAAACAGAAAATCTAAAATGGCATTGCTGAGACAGGGAAAGAAGCTGAAGGGAACAAATGTGTACATGAATGAGCATCTCACAAAACGCAATGCTGGAATCGCCAAGAAAGCACGCGACTTGAGAAGGCAGGGAAAAATCCAGGGAACTTGGAGCACCAACTGTAAAATCTACATCAAGCTGAATGGAGGTCCAGAAGCAAGAGTAATTGTTGTCCATGACATCAAGGACCTGGACAATTTTTAAAGTTTACACAGCTACCAAAACAACGATGATAATGGACTCTGACAGAAAACAAACACCCAAATTCAACATCGACACTACTATGTTCCAAGGGACGACTAAACAAGAGGACCTACATTCAGGATTGCATTCACCTACACTTATTGAGATTATTGAAACAACATCAAAGATTGTTGAACAAGAAAATATGGAACTAAAAAATTTCTGCAACAAAGATTACAAAAACCAGGATTTGGAAAATGATATAGATCCAGATACAATTTTTTTCTCCCACATCAGTAATAATTGTTTTTATTATACAGATGATCAATATAATAGCAACATTACTTGCGATAACAAATTGTCAATTATTCATTTTAATAGCAGAAGCTTGTATGCAAACTACAACAACATTAAGAACTTTTTGGAACACATCAACGAACCATTCAAAGTGATTGCTGTTACAGAAACATGGATTGATGATAAAAAAGGAATAGATTTTGATCTGGAGGGATATGAACTAAACTACATCAACAGAACCAACAAAAATGGAGGAGGAGTAGCTGTGTACGTGATGAAGAACCTGAACTACAAAGTGGTAAAAAACATGTCATTTGCTATAGATAATATCTTAGAATGTATAACCATTGAAATATGTCAGGAAAAAAGCAAAAACATCTTCATCAGTTGTATATATAGATCACCTAAGTCAAGTATAGAAACATTTGAAGAATGGATCAAGGCTACTTACATGGATAATGGTGAAAGAATAATGTTCTTATGTGGTGACTTTAATATTGACTTATTGAACCCTAACAAGCAAAAGTCTATTGATGACTTCATTGATACAATGTACAGCATCAGTTTATATCCAAAAATCACAAAGCCAAGTAGAATCACAGCACACTGTGCCACGCTTATTGATAATATTTTTACCAATGAGTTTGACAATAACACTACAAGTGGTCTACTTATTACCGACGTTAGTGATCATCTGCCAGTTTTTACAATATATGATGGACACTACAAGAAGAAAATGGAAGACAAAAGGACATTTCGAAGACTGTGCACAGAGAAGAGGATGACTGCTTTCAAAATTGAGCTACAAAAGCAAGATTGGGACAATGTGTACAATGAAAAAGAGGTTGATGAAGCATATGAACATTTCTTAAACAAGTTCATAATACTTTATGACAAACATTGTCCATGGATACAACTTAGTAATAAACAGAGAAAGAATAACCAACCATGGATGACAAAAGGATTAAAAAATGCTTGTAAGAAGAAGAATACACTGTATAGAGAATTTATAGCACAAAGAACTATAGAGGCAGAAATTAAGTACAAAAAGTATAAAAACAAGTTAACAGAAATACTACGATCATGTAGAAAAGAATATTACAGTGAATTATTGGACAGGAACAAAAATAATATGAGAGCAACATGGGGCATCCTCAATAGCATTATTAAAAATGGCACAAAGAGGGACTACCCTCAATACTTTTTAGACGGAAATAAAAACAATGACAACATAAAGGAAGTAGTTGAAAGCTTCAATAATTATTTTGTAAATATTGGACCAAAATTGGAAGAAAGGATTCCAGACCCAGTTCCAATTGAGGACTATAATGATACCATAGAGCGAAATCCCAACTCCATGTTCCTCAGTAATGTGACACAGGAGGAAATAGTTATAATCGTGAAAAAATGTAAATCTAAGACTTCAACTGATTGTAATGGAATTGATATGGACACGATAAAAAAGGTTATAGAAGAGATCTCAGGACCATTAATGTATATTAGTAACCTATCATTTCAAACAGGTACATTCCCAAACAAAATGAAAATAGCTAAAGTTGCACCAATTTATAAGACTGGAGATAAACATCAATTTACAAATTATAGACCTGTTTCTTTACTTCCACAATTTTCTAAAATCATTGAAAAACTGTTTAATAACAGATTAGAGAGTTTCATAAATAAAAATAGAATACTCGAAGAGAACCAATATGGATACAGAGCTAATGTCTCAACTTCAATGGCTTTAATTGAAATTACAGAAGAAATTACCAATGCAATAGACAGTAAAAAATGTGCAGCAGCAGTTTTTATGGATCTAACTAAAGCATTTGACACAATTAATCACAATATTTTAATCAAAAAACTAGAACGATATGGCATCAGAGGGTTAGTCTTAAACTGGATAAGAAGTTATCTAACGAACAGGAAACAATACGTGAAGCTAGGCGAACACACGTCTACAACGCTAAATATATCCTGTGGTGTACCTCAGGGATCAATATTAGGACCTAAATTATTCAATCTCTATATAAATGACATTTGTAAAGTTACAAAAGATTTAAAGTTAGTATTATTTGCGGATGATACAACAGCGTTTTGTTCAGGAGAGAACACACAGGAGATAATACAAATAATAGCAGAAGAAATTAACAAATTAAAAAGATGGTTTGACAAAAACAGACTATCGTTGAATCTTAGTAAAACTAAAATAATGCTATTTGGTAATAGTAGAAGAGAAAGTCAAACACAAATACAAATAGACGGAATAGAAATTGAAAGAGTAAATGAAACCAAATTTCTAGGTATAATGATTGATGATAAATTGAACTGGAAATCTCACGTAAAAAATATACAACATAAAGTAGCAAGAAACACGTCAATAATGAATAAAGCAAAACATGTTCTAGACAAAAAATCACTTCATAGTCTATACTGCTCACTAGTGTTACCATATCTGAGCTACTGTGTAGAAATATGGGGAAATAATTACAAAAGTACACTTCATTCATTAACGGTGTTACAAAAAAGATCAGTTAGAATAATACATAATGTTGGATATAGAGAACATACAAATCCTCTATTTATTGAATCAAAGATACTGAAATTCCACGACATAGTGAATTTGCAAACAGCTAAAATTATGCACAAAGCAAACTATAACCTGCTACCCAAGAATATACAACAATTCTTCTCAACAAAAGAGGAGAAATATAATCTTAGAGAAAAATGTAATTTAAAACATTTGTACGCACGTACAACACTTAAGACCTTCAGTATATCAGTATGTGGAATTAAATTATGGAATGGATTAAGCAAAGCAATCAAACAATGTACTAATATGATCCACTTCAAGAAACTCTTCAAACTTAAAGTGTTTACAAAGTACAAAGAAGAAGAACCATGACAAACATTTTCAATTTATTTCATCCATTCATTCATTCATTCTTAAAGTAATCTTACTTATCTCATCATATGAAATATGACTTTCTTCACCAATTATTATTATTAAATTCTTACTATTATGTATTTATTTATTTTTATTGTGATTACATATGGAGTTTATTGTGAAAAAATTGAGAACAGGAAGTGAATAAAAAAAGTTTCAGCAACTGTTATGTAAAGAAAAGGGGTAGGATTAAATAAGCTCTGCTTCTTCCTACTCCTTTTCGAACATGTTGAAAAGAGAAACTGGAAATTGTGATGTTCGAAATAAACTCAAACTCAACTCAACACTGTAGGTTTTACAGTAACTTACTGCTGGTCGATATTTTTTGAAAAATGCAACAAAATTTACAGTACTTAACTGCATTTAAGAAGAACATGATAGGTTGATTGGCAACACTAAATTGGCCCTAGTGTGTGAATGTGAGTGTGAATGTTGTCTGTCTATCTGTGTTGGCCCTGCGATGAGGTGGCGACTTGTCCAGGGTGTACCCCGCCTTCCGCCCGATTGTAGCTGAGATAGGCTCCAGCGACCCCGAAGGGAATAAGCGGTAGAAAATGGATGGATGGATGGAGTATATAACTGTAATTTTATTTTTTATTTTTACAGTAATTTTTTACAGTGAAGGTCATGGGTGTCAAACTCTGGCCCGTGGGCCAAATTTGGCCCAACGTGTAATTTGACTTGGCCCTTGAGGCAATATCAAATTAACACTAAAGCTGGACCGGCGATTATACATTGCGGCAGTGCCGCGGTAACACCGCATTCACCGCTACTTCTAATACTTGCCAAGACAAAAGTGACTCCAGCACTCCTCCCGAATTTTTTTTTTTTTTTTCAGCTAGTCAAACGAGTGCCGGCCCAGTTTCATGTGAGTGCAGCTTCTGCACCCACACACAATTGAATGCAACGCATACTTCATCAACAGCGATACAGGTTACACTGACGGTAGCCAAATAAAAAACTTTAACACTTTTAGAAATATACGCCACACTGTGAATCCACACCAAACAAGAATGACAAACACATTTCGGGAGAACATCCGCACCGTAACACAACATAAACACAACACAACAAATACCCAGAACCCTTTGTAGCACTAAATCTCCCGGGACGCTACAAGGTGTGTGTGTGTGAGGGGGGGTTGGTGGTAGCGGGGGTGTATTTTGTAGCGTCCCGAAAGAGTTAGTGCTGCAAAAGATTCTGGGTATTTGTTCTTTTGTGTTCATGTTATGTTACGGTGCGGATGTTCTCCCAAAAAGTGTTTTTTATTTTTGTTTGGTGTGGGTTCACAGTGTGGCGTATATTTCTAACAGTGTTAAAGTTTTTTATACGGGCACCCTCAGTGTAACCTGTATCGCTGTTGATGAAGTATGCGTTGCATTCATTTGTGTATGCATGCTGAAGCTGCACATATCTTGTGACTGGGTGTGAAGGATGTTAGAATTGGGTGTACGAGATATGACTGTTGAACACCTTTGTTCGATAATGAAAGTTACCTCAGCTCAAAGCCTGAGCCCCGACATTAAAGAACTAGCATCTAAAAAAAGATGCCAGGTATCTGGCTTGGGCGCATCAAATTAGATCAGTGTGTTGCAAACTGAGCAGTTTAAAGTCCTGAATGGTTGTTTTATTCATTGTTATTTTATTTTCAAATTTATTAGCCTGTGGAAAAAGTTAATGTTGATATTTACCTCAGAAGGCTGCAAATAGAAAAGAGGCATTCAATGTTTATTTAAATTGTATTTGATATGCAATTTATATTTTTTAATTATTATTATTATTATTTGAAACTCCATTTTGCATGTCACTATAAAGTTATATAAGCCTTGCTTGTTCAATATTCAATGCAAAACTTGTTTGGGTCCCTATTAAAAGGTTAATTTGTTCAACCTTGGCCCGCGGCTTTGTTCAGTTTTAAACTTTGGCCCACTCTGTATTTGAGTTTGACACCCCTGGTGAAGGTGAATCTCTGTCATCCTGGAGGCCACGGGGAAGACCCAGGACACATTGGGAACACTATGTCTCCCGGCTGGCCTGGGAACGCCTCGGGATCCCCTGACAAAAGGTCCTAGGTGAGGGATCAGACAAAGAGCAGCTCAAAGACCTTTATGAAAAGTACAAATCGAGGACCTAGATTTTTTCTCGCCCAGGCGCAGGTCACCGTGGCTCCCCTGTGGAGCCAGGCGCAGAGGTGGGGCACGATGGCGAGCGACTGGTGGCCGGGCCTGTCTCCATGGGGCCCTGCCGGGCTCAGCTCGAAGAGGCAACGTGGGTCAACCCTCCAATGGGCTCACCACTCATGGGCCCATTGAGGTCATAGAGGTCGGATGCAGTGTGAACTGGGCGGTAGCCGAAGGCAGGGCACTTGGCGGTCCGATTATCGGCTACATAAGCTCGCTCTTGGGACGTGCAACGTCACCTCGCTGGGAGGGAAAGAGCCTGAGCTGGTGCGCGAGGTGAAGAAGTTCCGGCTAGATATAGTTGGACTCACTTCGACGCACAGCAAGGGCTCTGGAACCTGTTCTCTCAAGAGGGGCTGGACTCTCTTCCACTCTGGCGTTGCAAGCAATGAGAGGCTGGGGTGGCAATTGTTGTTGCTCAAAGCCTGCACGTTGGACTTTAACCCAGTAGACGAGATGGTAGCTTCCCTCCGCCTTCGGGTTGGGTGACGGGTCCTGACTGTTGTTTGTGTTTACGCACCAAACAGCAGCTCAGAGTACCCACTCTTTTTGGATTCCCTTGAGGGAGTACTGGAGAGTGCTCCCTCGGGTGATTCCCTTGTTCTGTTGGGGGACTTCAATGCTCATGTTGGCAAGGACAGTGAAACCTGGAGAGTCGTGATTGGGAAAAATGGCCACCCGGATCTGAACCCAAGTGGTGCTTTGTTATTGGACTTTTGTGCTCGTCACGGATTGTCCATAACAAACACAATGTTCAAACATAAGGAAGAACTTTGAACATGTCACGAGGGAGGTGCTGGACATTGAGTCTGAGTGGACCATGTTCCGTGCCTCTCTTGTCGAGCCTGCTGATTGGCGCTGTGGCCGCAAGGTGTTTGGTGCCTGTCGTGGCGGTAATCCTAGAACTCGCTGGTGGCCACCAGCAGTGAGGGATGCCGTCAAGCTGAAGAAAGAGCCTATCGGGTCCTTTTGGCTCATGGGACTCCAGAGGCAGCGGGCATACCGACAGGCCAAGCAGTGCCTGGGGAATCTGTGGTGGACTCTCCTATTTCTGGGGCTTAGGTTGCCTAGGTAGTTAAAAAGCTCCTCTGTGGCAAGGCCCCGGTGGTGGATGAGTTCCTTAAGGCTCTGGATACTGTGGGGCTGTCTTGGTTGACAAGACTCTGCAACATCGCGTGAACATTGGGGGCGGTACCTCTGGATTGGCAGACCGGGGTGGTGGTTCCTCTCTTTAAGAAGGGGAACCGGAGGGTGTGTTCCAACTATCGTGAAACACACTCCTCAGCCTTCCCGGTAAGGTCTATTCATGTGTACTGGAGAGGAGGAAACTCGGATCCAGGACGAACAGTGTGGTTTTCGTCCTGGTCGTGGAACGGTAGACCAGGTCTATACTCTCGGCAGGGTCCTTGAGTGTGAAGCGACTGGGATGAGAATCAGCACCTCCAAGTCCAAGTCCATGGTTCTCGCGCAGGAAAGGGTCGAGTGCCATCTCCAGGTTGGGGAGGAGATCTTGCCCCAAGTGGAGGAGTTCAAGTACCTAGGAGTCTTGTTCACGAGTGAGGATAGAGTGGATCGAGAGATCCACAGGCGGATTGGTGCGGCGTCTTCAGTATTGAGGACGCTATATCGATCCGTTGTGGTGAAGAAGGAGCTGAGCCAGAAGGAAAAGCTCTCAATTTACCGTCGATCTACGTTCCCAGCTTTGGGTTATGACCGAAAGGACAAGCGGCCGAAATGTGTTTCCTCTGCCGGGTGGTGGGTCTCTCCCTTAGAGACAGGGTGAGAAGCTCTGTCATCCGGGAGGAACTCAAAGTAAAGCCGCTGCTCCTCCACATTGAGAGGAGCCATGAGGTGGTTCGGGCATCTGCTCAGGATGCCACCCGAACGCCTCTATGGAGGTGTGGCAGGAGGCCACGGGGAAGTCCTAGGACACATTGGAAAGACTATGTCCCCGGCTGGCCTGGGAACGCCTCGGAATACCCCGAGAAGAGCTGGACGAAGTGGCTGGGGAGAGGGAAGTCTGGGATTTTCTGCTCAGGCTACTGCCTGACCTCGGATAAGCGGAAGAAAATGGATGGATTTAGAATGACAGTTATACTGTCAGATTGAGTACAAAAACTAACTAAACCTTACACAATATAATGTTTCTAGTAAAACTCACAAAGATACATATCTCCAGGCATTATTAGCCATTTTGCATGTGTGGTTTAGGAGTTATGTTTAAATAAATAACTGTCAGATTGAGTGTGACAGTAAACTGTCATAGTGAGTAAAACCCTTATTTTGTATTTGCAAACCTTACAAAAACAACTAAATCTAGTTAAACTCACACAGATACAATATTACAGGCATTTTTAGACATAATGCATGTTTGGTTTTAGAGTAATGTTTATATAACTTTCATATTTAGTATGACAGCTGTACTGTCATATTGAATAAAAAAAACAACTAACTTGTGTCTTTGCAAACCTTACAAAATACCATTTTTCTAGTAAAACTAACTAGATACATGCTCCAGGCATTATTAGCCATTTTGCATGTGTTGTTTGAGTTATGTTTAAAAAACTGTCATATTGAGTGTGACAGTATACTGTCATAAAACCCAATTTTTGTATTTGCAACCCTGATTCTAGTAAAACTCACATATATACAATATTACAGGCAGTTTTGGACATAATGCATGTTTGGTTTTGGAGTTATGTTTATATAACTTTCATATATAGTATGACAGCTAAACTGTTATATTGAGTAAAAAAACTAACTTGTGTTTGTCATAAAACCCAATTTTTGTATTAGCAAACCATACAAATGATTCAAATAAAACTCACATGGATTCAATATTACAGGCATTTTCAGACATTTTGCATGTTTGGTTTAGGAATTATGTTGTGATACATTTGTATTGCTTTTTTCACATTATCTCAGGATTTTTAGAACATTACTGTCATATTGAGTAAAAAAATAATTTTTGTGTTTGCAAGCCTTAAAAAAAGCATATGTGTATGCATTATTAGCCATTTTTCAGGTGTGGTTTAGGAGTTATGTTTAAATAACTGTCATATTGAGTGTGGCGTTATACTGTCATAGTGAGTTAAAAAAAACTAACTTGTGTCTTTGCAAACCTTACAAAAGAAAATGTTTCTAGCAACACTCACAAAGATAATTTTTTTCACGCTATTAGACATGTTTCATGTGTATTTAGGAGTTATAATTAAATAACTTTCATATTGAGTGTTAAAGTTATAATGTCATTATGTGTAAAACCTAATTTTTGTATTTGCAAACCTTACAAAAACAATTGATTCTAGTAAAACTTATATAGATTCAATATTACAGGCATTTTTAGACAATTTACATGTTTGGTTTAAAAGTTGTGTTTGAATACATTTGTATTGCTTTTTTCGCATTATCTCAGGATTCTAAGATCATTACTTTCATATTGAGTAAAACACTACTTTTTGTTTTTGCAAACCTTACAAACTCACATGAATACATTATTATAAGCAATTTTAGACATGACACACGTTTGGTTTTGGAGTTATGTTTATATAACTTTTATATTTAGTATGACTGTTATACTGTCATATTGAATAAAAAAAAACTAGCTTGTGTCTTTGCAAACTTTACAAAATATCATTTTTCTAGTAAAACTAACAAAGATACATGTCTCCAGGCATTATTACCCATTTTGCATGGGTTGTTTAGGAATTATGTTTAAATACATTTTTATTGCTTTTTTCGCATTATCTCAGGATTCTTAGATCATTACTTTCATATTGAGTAAAAAACTACTTTTTGTTTTTGCAAACCTTACAAACTCACATAAATACATTATTGCAGGCATTTTTAGACATAACACATGTTTGGTTTTGGAGTTTTGTTTATATAACTTTTATATTTAATATGACTGTTATACTGTCATATTGAATTAAAAAAAACTAGCTTGTGTCTTTGCAAACTTTACAAAAGTTCATTTTTCTAGTAAAACTAACAAAGATACATGTCTCCAGGCATTATTACCCATTTTGCATGGGTTGTTTAGGAATTATGTTTAAATACATGTTTATTGCTTTTTTCGCATTATCTCAGGATTTTAAGATCATTACTTTCATATTGAGTAAAAAACTACTTTTTGTTTTTGCAAACCTTACAAACTCACATTAATACATTATTACAGGCATTTTTAGACATGACACATGTTTGGTTTTGGAGTTATGTTTATATAACTTTCATATTTAGTATGACTGTTATACTGTCATATTGAATAAAAAACAACTAGCTTGTGTCTTTGCAAACTTTACAAAATATACCTTTCCTAGTAAAACTAACAAAGATACATGTCTCCAGGCATTATTACCCATTTTGCCTGGGTTGTTTAGGAATTATGTTTGAATACATTTTTATTGCTTTTTTCGCATTATCTCAGGATTTTAAGATCATTACTTTCATATTGAGTAAAAAACTACTTTTTGTTTTTGCAAACCTTACAAACTCACGTTAATACATTATTACAGGCATTTTTAGTCATGACACATGTTTGGTTTTGGAGTTATGTTTATATAACTTTCATATTTAGTATGACTGTTATACTGTCATATTGAATAAAAAAAAACTAGCTTGTGTCTTTGCAAACTTTACACAAGATCATTTTGCTAGTAAAACTAACAAAGATACATGTCTCCAGGCATTATCACCCATTTTGCATGGGTTGTTTAGGAATTATGTTTAAAGACATTTTTATTGCTTTTTTCGCATTATCTCAGGATTCTTAGATCATTACTTTCATATTGAGTAAAAAACTACTTTTTGTTTTTGCAAACCTTACAAACTCACATAAATACATTATTACAGACATTTTTAGACATGACACATGTTTGGTTTTGGAGTTATGTTTATATAACTTTTATATTTAGTATGACTGTTATACTGTCATATTGAATAAAAAACACTAGCTTGTGTCTTTGCAAACTTTACAAAAGATCATTTTTCTAGTAAAACTAACAAAGATACATGTCTCCTGGCATTATTACCCATTTTGCATGGGTTGTTTAGGAATTATGTTTAAAGACATTTTTATTGCTTTTTTTGCATTATCTCAGGATTCTTAGATCAATACTTTCATATTGAGTAAAAAAAATACTTTTTGTTGTTGCAAACCTTACAAACTCACATTAATACATTATTACAGGCATTTTTAGACATGACACATGTTTGGTTTTGGAGTTATGGTTATATTACTTTCATATTTAGTAGGACTGTTATACTGTCATATTGAATAAAAAAAAACTGGCTTGTGTCTTTGCAAACTTTACAAAATATCATTTTTCCAGTAAAACTAAAAAAGATACATGTCTCCAGGCATTATTAGCCATTTTGCATGGGTTGTTTAGGAATTATGTTTAAATACATTTTTATTGCTTTTTTCGCATTATCTCAGGATTCTAAAATCCTTACTTTCATATTGAGGAAAAAACTACTTTTTGTTTTTGCAAACCTTACAAACTCACATAAATACATTATTATAGGCAATTTTAGACATGACACACGTTTGGTTCTGGAGTTATGTTTATATAACTTTCATATTTAGTATGACTGTTATACTGTCTTATTGAATAAAAACAACTAGCTTGTGTCTTTGCAAACTTTACAAAATATATATTTCCTAGTAAAACTAACAAAGATACATGTCTCCAGGCATTATTACCCATTTTGCCTGGGTTGTTTAGGAGTTATGTTTAAATACATTTTTATTGCTTTTTTCGCATTATCTCAGGATTCTAAGATCATTACTTTCATATTGAGTAAAAAACTACTTTTTGTTTTTGCAAACCTTACAAACTCTCATAAATACATTATTACAGACATTTTTAGACATGACACATGTTTGGTTTTGGAGTTATGTTTATATAACTTTTATATTTAGTATGACTGTTATACTGTCATATTGAATAAAAAAAAACTAGCTTGTGTCTTTGCAAACTTTACAAAAGATAATTTTTCTAGTAAAACTAACAACGATACATGTGTCCAGGCATTATTAGACATTTTGCATGTGTTGTTTATGAGTTATGTTTAAATACATTTTTATTGCTTTTTTCGCATTATCTCAGGATTCTAAGATCATTACTTTCATATTGAGTAAAAAACTACTTTTTGTTTTTGCAAACCTTACAAACTCACATTAATACATTATTACAGGCATTTTTAGACATGACACATGTTTGGTTTTGGAGTTATGTTTATATAACTTTCATATTTAGTAGGACTGTTATACTGTCATATTGAATAAAAAAAAACTGGCTTGTGTCTTTGCAAACTTTACAAAAGATCATTTTTCCAGTAAAACTAAAAAAGATACATGTTTCCAGGCATTATTAGCCATTTTGCATATATTGTTTAGGAGTAATGTTTAAATACATTTTTATTGCTTTTTTCGCATTATCTCAGGATTTTAAGAACATTACAGTCATATTGAGTAAAAAAAACTACTTTTTGTGTTTGCAAGATTTAAAAAAGCATGTGTTTCGAGTAAAACGGCCAAGGATGCATTATTTCAGGCATTATTAGCCATTTTTCATGTGTGGTTTGAGTTATGGTTAAATAACTGTCATATACTGTCAGTTATGACATAGTAAGTAAAACCTAATTTATGTATTTGCAAACCTTACAAAATCATTTAAATCTAGTAAAACTCACATGGATTCAATATTACAGACATGTTTAGACATTTTGCATGTTTGGTTTAGGAATTATGTTGGAATCATTTTTATTAATTTGTTCGTATTATCTCAGAATTTTAGAACATTACTGTCATATTGAGTAAAAAAATAATTGTTGTGTTTGCAAGCCTTAAAAAAGCATATGTTTCGAGTAAAACTTATTATTTCAGGCATTGTTAGTCATTTTTCATGTGTAGTTTAAGAGTTATGTTTAAATAACTGTCATATTGAGTGTGGCAGTTATACTGTCATATTGAGTAAAAAAAACTAACCTGTCTTTGCAAACCTTACAAAAGAAAATGTTTCTAGTAACACTCACAAAGATACATTTTTTCACGCATTATTAGACATGTTTCATGTGTGGTTAGGAGTTATAAATAAATAATTGTCATATTGAGTGTTACAGTTTTAATGTCATTATGTGTAAAACCTAATTTTTGTATTTTCAAACCTTACAAAAACAATTGATTCTAGTAAAACTTATATAGATTCAATATTACAGGCATTTTTAGACATTTTACATGTTTGGTTTAAAATTTGTGTTTGAATACATTTGTATTGCTTTTTTCGCATTATCTCGGGATTCTAAGAACATTACTTTCATATTAAGTAAAAAACTACTTTTTGTTTTTGCAAACCTTACAAACTCACATAAATACATTATTACAGGCATTTTTAGACATGACACATGTTTGGTTTTGGAGTTATGTTTATATAACTTTCATATTTAGTATGACTGTTATACTGTCATATTGAATAAAAAAAACTAGCTTGTGTCTTTGATATCTTTACAAAAGATCATTTTTTTAAACTAACAACGTTACATGTCTCCCTAGGCATTATTAGCCATTTTGCATGTGTTGTTTAGGAGTTAGGTTAAATACATTTTTATTGCTTTTTTCCCATTATCTCAGGGTTCTAAGAACTTTAAAGTCAAGTAAAAAACTACTTTTTGTGTTTGCAAAATGTAAAACTCAGTAAAACTCCCAATGATTCATTATTTCAGGCATTATTAGCCATTTTTTTGTGTGGTTTATGAGTTATGTTTAAATAACTGTCATATTGAGTGTGATTTTGTCATTGTGAGTAAAACCTAATTTTTGTATTTGCAAACCTTACAAAAACAACCGATTCTAGGAAAACTCACATTGATACAATATTACAGGCATGTTTAGACATATTGCATGTTTGGTTTTGGAGTTATATTTATATAACCTGCTTTCTGACCCGCCACCTTTGTGGTTTGCGTGTCCCACTGATCCAGGAACTATGTTGTCCGGGGGCTTCTATGGTCTCCCAAGACAAACAGGTCCTAGGTGAGGGATCAGACAAAGAGCAGCTCAAAGACCTTTATTAAAAGTACAATTGAGGACCTAGATTTTTCCTCGCCCAGACGCAGGTCACCTCTGGGCCTGTGGAGCCAGGCCCAGAGGTGTGGCACGATGGCGATTGACGGGCCTGTCCCCATGGGGCCCAGCCGTGCTCAGCTCGAAGAGGCAACGTGGATCCCCCCTCCAGGGCTCACCACTCATGGGCTGGGTCATAGAGGGTGCAGTGTGAGCTGGGCGGAAGCCGAAGGCAGGGCACTTGGTGGTCCGATTATCGGCTACATAAGCTCGCTCTTGGGACATGGAACGTCACCTCGCTGGGAGGGAAGGAGCCTGAGCTGGTGCATGAGGTGGAGACGTTCCCGGCTAGATATAGTTGGACTCACAGCAAGGGCTCTGGAACCTGTTCTCTCAGAGGGGCTGGACTGAGCTGAACTTTCATTACTTGCAACGCCAGAGTGGAAGAGATTCCACACTGGCGTTGCAACTAATGACAATTCTTGTTGCCCCCCGGCTCAAAGCCTGCACGTTGGACTTTAAACCCAATAGACGAGATGGTAGCTTCCTTCAGCCTTCGGGTTGGGTGACGGGTCCTGACTGTTGTTTGTGTTTACACACCAAACAGCAGCTCAGAGTACCAACTCTTTTTGGATTCCCTTGAGGGAGTACTGGAGAGTGCTCCCTCGGGTGATTCCCTTGTTCTGCTGGTGGACTTCAACGCTATGTTGGCAACGACAGTGAAACCTGGAGAGTCGTGATTGGGAAAAATGGCCAACCGGATCTGAACCCAAGTGGTGCTTTGTTATTGGACTTTTGTGCTTGTCACGGATTGTCCATAACAAACACAATGTTCAAACATAAGGGTGTCCATATGTGCACTTGGCACAAGGACACCCTCGGCCGCATGATTGACTTTGTAGTTGTGTCATGGGATTTGCGGCCTCATGTTTTGGACACTCGGTGAAGAGAGGGGCAGAGCTTTCCACCAACCACCACCTGGTGGTGAGCTGGCTCCGATGGTAGGGGAGGATGCCGGTCAGACCTGGCAGGCCCAAACGCATTGTAAGGGTCTGCTGGGAACACCTAGCAGAGTCCCCTGAAGAACTTTGAACATGTCCGGAAGAACTTTGAACATGTCACGAGGGAGGTGCTGGACATTGAGTCTGAGTGGACCATGTTCCGTTCCTCTCTTGTTGAGCCAGCTGATTGAAGCTGTGGCCGCAAGGTGTTTGGTGCCTGTCGTGGCGGTAATCCACCAGCAGTGAGGGATGCTGTCAAGCTGAATAAAGAGCCACCGGGTCCTTTTGGCTCATGGGACTCCAGAGGCAGTGGGCATACCGACAGGCCAAGCGAGACCTCCTCAGTCCCACCAACACGTCTTCCTATGAGGAAACAGTGCCTGGGAAGTCTGTGGTGGGCTCTCCTATTTCTGGGGCTGAGGTTGCCAAGGTAGTTAAAAAGCTCCTCGGTGGCAAGGCCCCGGGGGTATGAGCTCCGTCCGGAGTTCCTTAAGGCTCTGGATGCTGTGGGGCAGTCTTGGTTGACAAGACTTTGCAACATTGCGTCTACATCGGGGGCGGGACCTCTGGATTGGCAGACCGGGGTGGTGGTTCCTCTCTTTAAGAAGGGGAACCGGTGAGGGTGTGTTCCAACTATCGTAGATCACACTCCTCAGCCTTCCAGGTAAGGTCTATTCATGTGTACTGGAGAGGAGGAACCTCTGATCCAGGACGAACAGTGTGGTTTTCGTCCTGGTCGTGGAACGGTAGACCAGCTCTATACTCTCGGCAGGGTCCTTGAGTGTGCATGGGAGTTTGCCCAACCAGTCTACATAAGTTTTGTGGACTTGGAGAAGACATTCGACCTTGGCCCCCGGTAAATCCTGTGGGGAGTGCTCAGAGAGTATGGAGTATCGGCATGTCTGATTGTGGCGGGTGTCTCCCTGTATGATCAGTGTCAGAGCTTGGTCCGCATTGCCGGCAGTATGTCGGACCCCTTTCCAGTGAGGGTTGGACTCCGCCAAGGCTGCCCTTTGTCACCGATTCTGTTCATAACTTTAATGGACAGAATATCTAGGCGCAGTCATGGCTTTGAGGATCCCCTCAACGCCATGACTGCGCCTGGTTTGGTGGCTGCAGGATTAGGTCTCTGCTTTTTGCAGATGATGTGGTCCTGATGGCTTCAACTGGCCAAGATCTTCAGCTTTCATTGGATCGGTTCGCAGTGAAGCGACTGGGATGAGAATCAGCACCTCCAAGTCCGATTCCATGGTTCTCGCCCAGGGAAAGGGTGGAGTGCCATCTCGAGGTTGGGAAAGAGATCTTGCCCCAAGTGAAGGAGTTCAAGTACCTAGGAGTCTTGTTCACGAGTGAGGATAGAGTGGATTGTGAGATCTACAGGCGGATCGGTGCGGCGTCTTCAGTAATGAGGACGCTATATCGATCCGTTGTGGTGAAGAAGGAGCTGAGCCAGAAGGAAAAGCTTTCAATTTACCGGTCGATCAACGTTCCCATCCTCACCATGGTCATGAGCTTTGGGTTATGACCGAAAGGACAAGGTCACGGGTACAAGCGGCCGAAATGAGTTTCCTCCGCCGGGTGGTGGGTCTCTCCCTTAGAGATAGGGTGAGAAGCTCTGTCATCTGGGAGGAACTCAGTGTAAAGCCTCTGCTCCTCCACATTGAGAGGAGCCAGATGAGGTGGTTCGGGCATCTGCTCAGGATGCCACCCGAACGCCTCCCTAGGTCCGAACGGCAGGAGGCCATGGGGAAGACCTAGGATACATTGGAAAGACTATGGCCTGGGAACGCCTCGGGATCCCCCGAGAAGAGCTGGACGAAGTGGCTGGGGAGAGGGAAGTCTGGGCTCTCTGCTTAGGCTGCTGCCCCCGCAACCCGACCTCGGATAAGCGGAAGAAAATGGATGGATTTAGTATGACAGTTATACTGTCATATTGAGTGTGACAGTATACTGTCATAAAACCCAATTTTTGTATTTGTAAACCTGATTCTAGTAAAACTCACATCTATACAATATTACAGGCAATTTTGGACATAATGCACGTTTGGTTTTGGAGTTATGTTTATATAACTTTAATATATAGTATGACATCTATACTGTTATAATGAGTAAAAAAACTAACTTGTGTCTGTCATAAAACTCCATTTTTGTATTTGCAAACCTTACAAAAACAAATGATTCTAGTAAAACTCACATGGATTCAATATTACAGGCATTTTTAGACATTTTGCATGTTTGGTTTAGGAATTATGTTGGAATACATTTGTATTGCTTTTTTTCACATTATCTCAACATTTTAAGAACTTACTGTCATATTGAGTAAAAAAAACTTTTTGTGTTTGCAAGCCTTAAAAAAACAACCGATTCTAGTAAAACTCACATTGATACAATATTACAGGCATGTTTAGACATCTTGCATGTTTGGTTTTGGAGTTATGTTTATATAACCTGCTTTCTGAGCCGCCACCTTTGTGGTTTGCGTGTCCCACTGATCCTAGGAGCTATGTTGTCCGGGGGCTTCTATGCCCCCTGGTAGGGTCCCCCAAGACAAACAGGTCCTAGGTGAGGAATCAGACAAAGAGCAGCTCAAAGACCTTTATGAAAAGTACAAATCGAGGACCTAGATATTTTCTCGCCCGGACGCGGGTCACCGTGGCTCCCCTGTGGAGCCAGGCCCAGAGGTGGGGCACGATGGCGAGCGACTGGTGCCCATGGGGCCCAGCTCGAAGAGGCAACGTGGGTCCCCCCTGCAATAGGCTCACCACTCATGGGCTGGGTCATAGAGGTCGGGTGCAGTGTTAGCTGGGCGGAAGCCGAAGGCAGGGCACTTGGCGGTCCGATTATCGGCTACATAAGCTCGCTCTTGGGACGTGGAACGTCACCTCGCGAGGTGGAGAAGTTCCCGGCTAGATAAAGCTGGACTCACTTCGACGCACAGCAAGGGCTCTGGAACCTGTTCTCTCAAGAGGGGTTGGACTCTCTTCCACTCTGGCGTTGCAAGTAATGAGAGGCTGGGTTGGCAATTCTTGTTGCCCCCCGGCTCAAAGCCTGCACGTTGGACTTAACCCAGAAGACGAGATGGTAGCTTCCCTCCGCTTTCGGGTTGGGTGACGGGTCCTGAATGTTGTTGGTGTTTACGCACCAAACAGCAGCTCAGAGTACCCACTCTTTTTGGATTCCCTTGAGAGTGCTCCCTCGGGTGATTCCTTTGTTCTGCTGGGGGTCTTCAACGCTCATGTTGGCAACGACTTTGAAACCTGGAGAGTCGTGATTGGGAAAAATGGCCACCCGGATCTGAACCCAAGTGGTGCTTTGTTATTGGACTTTTGTGCTCGTCACGGATTGTCCATAACAAACACAATGTTCAAACATAAGGGTGTCCATATGTGCACTTGGCACCAGGACACCCTCGGCCGCAGTTCCATTATTGACTTTGTAGTTGTGTCATGGGATTTGCGGCCTCCTGTTTTGGACACTCGGGTGAAGAGAGGGGCGAGCTTTCTACCGATCACCACCTGGTGAGCTGGCTCCGATGGTGGGGTAGGATCCCGGACAGACCTGGCAGGCCCAAACGCATTGTGAGAGTCTTTTGGGAATGCCTAGCAGAGTCTCCTGTCAGAGAGAGTTTCCTTTTCTACCTCCGGAGGAACTTTGAACATGTCACAAAGGAGGTGCTGGACATTGAGTCTGAATGGATCATGTTCCGTGCCTCTCTTGTCAAGCCAGCTGATTGGAGCTGTGGCCGCAAGGTGTTTGGTGCCTGTCGTGGCGGTAATCCTAGAACCCGCTGGTGGCCACCAGCAGTGCGGGATGCCGTCAAGCTGAAGAAAGAGCTTATCTGGTCCTTTTGGCTCATGGGACTCCAGAGGCAGCGGGCATACCGACAGGCCAAGCAGTGCCTGGGGAATCTGTGGTGGGCTCTCCTATTTCTGGGGCTGAGGTTGCCAAGGTAGTTAAAAAGCTCCTCGGTGGCAAGGCCCCGGGGGTGGATGAGCTCCGTCCGGAGTTCCTTAAGGCTCTGGATGCTGTGGGGCTGTTTTAGTTGACAAGACTCTGCAACACCGCATGGACATCAGGGGCGGTACCTCTGGATTGTCAGACCGGGGTGGTGGTTCCTCTCTTTAAGAAGGGGAACCGGAGGGTGTGTTCCAACTATCGTAGATCACACTCCTCAGCCTTCCCGGTAAGGTCTATTCATGTGTACTGGAGAGGAGGAACCTCATATCCAGGACGAACAGTGTGGTTTTCGTCCTGGTCGTGGAACGGTAGACCAGCTCTATACTCTCGGCAGGGTCCTTGAGTGTGCATGGGAGTTTGTCCAACCAGTCTACATGTGCTTTGTGGACTTGGAGAAGACATTCGACCGTGGGCACCTCGGGAAGTCCTGTGGGGAGTGCTCAGAGAGTATGGGGTATCGGCATGTTTGATTGTGGCGGGTCGCTCCCTGTATGATCAGTGTCAGAGCTTGGTCCGCATTGCCAGCAGTAAGTCGGACCCCTTTCCAGTGAGGGTCGGACCGGAGTCCAACCCTCGTGTTGGCTGCCCTTTGTCACCAAATGTGTTCATAAATTTTATGGACAGAATTTCTAGGCGCAGGGGATCCGGTTTGGTGGCTGCAGGATTAGGTCTCTCCTTTTTGCAGATGATGTGGTCCTTATGGCTTTAACTGGCCAGGATTTTCAGCTCTCATTGAATTGGTTCGCAGCCGAGTGTGAAGCGACTGGGATGAGAATCAGCACCTCCAAGTCCGAGGTTCTCGTCCGGGAAAGGGTGGAGTGCCATTTCGAGGTTGGGCAGGAGATCTTGCCCCAAGTGGATGAGTTCAAGTACCTGGAGTCTTGTTCATGAGTGAGGGAAGAGTGGATCGTGAGATGCACAGGCTGGCGGCCGAAATGAGTTTTCTCCGCTGGGTGGCGGGTCTCTCCCTTACTGTAAGAATTTTCACCGTTTAATTACAGTAACCTACTGGCAGCTAATGGTTCCAGTATAAAACTGTTTTTTCTACAGCACACATACTGTGATTTATCACTACAGTTTATTACTTTAAAAAGTATCACAGTACTGTGCTGTATCAAATATACGCTTCACAGCATAATACTGTCATCTGTTTAGCGGCATTACACTGTTATTTTAGTGTATCTACTGTAATATCCATTAACAGTTAATTACAGTAAAATAATTGTAAGCACTATAGACTGAGCTTTACAGTATAATGCCACTAGAAGTTAATGAGTTGAACTTTTAATTTTTCAAAATCAAAACCCCTGCAAACTGCTGGCATAAAAATGACTGGAGAAATGGCCTTGCAAGATTATGTTTTTATTAACCAATTATTTTAAAGTGCATCAAATACATTCAATGTACATTTAGTGCATTCTTCTTATTTTCAGTAAAGCATTTTAACATTTATAACATGTCCACTTAATTTCTAACTGGAGACAAAACACTGAACACGAGTCCAGTGTTTAGTTGTCTGTTACATAAAGCCCCACTCAAAGTCTGTGAGATGTTTTATAAGGGTGGCTACGTGAGGATTTACAGTTGCTGCCTTTTTCTGGACAAGCTTCCCGGTCTTCTTGGACACCACCTTTCCCTGGCTAGCCTTTGTTCCCCTCTCAGGGTTAACGCCAATGAATCGCCTAAAAAAGAGAGAAAGCATATTAGATATTGTGTTGTGATTGAAGATTACTTGCAGTCGATACAGAACCCCCCTCACATTGTTATTTAGGAATATGCACTGCACAAATATTAATATCAATTTTAGGATATATGTGAGCCTATACCATAACCACAGCTGTAGATGAGTGAATGCTCTAATGGGTTTTAGACAATGGGTCTTAATGGGTTTTAGAGCTCATCCCTCTCTCTATTTATGTTTTCTCTCCATCTACGGGACCGTGTATTTACGCTGATGTTTCCTGCTTTCACCCATTTAACATATCGTTACCTGCTCATTACCTATCTTCTCTGCATCCTGGGGTCACACTGGTGCTTCTTGCCTTTACCCATTCAACATATCTTTACCTGCACATTACCTACCTTCTCTGCATAGTGTGGTCACACTGGTGCTTTCTACCTTTACCCATTCAAAATATCTTTACCTGCACATTACCTACCTTCTCTGTATCCTGGAGTCAAGCTGGTGTTTCCTGCCTTTACTAATTCAACATATCTTTACCTGCACATTACCTACCTTCTCTGTATCCTGGCGTCTAGCTGGTGTTTCCTGCCTTCACCCATTCAACATATCTTTACCTGCACATTACCTACCTTCCCTGCATCCTTGGGTCACACTGGTGCTTCTTTCTTTCACCATACAACATATCTTCACCTGCACATACCTACCTTGTCTGCATGGCCTCGACCACACCTGCGCTTCCTTCTTTCACCCATTCAACATACCTTCACCCGCACATTACCTACCTTCCCTGCATAGTGGGGTCACACTGGTGCTTCCTGCCTTTACCCATTCAACATATCTTCACCCGCACATTACCTACTTGCTCTGCATTCTCGGGTCAAGCTGGTGCTTCCTGCCATCATCCAGTCAACATATCTTTACCTGCAAATTACCTACTTTTTCTGCATCCTGGGGTCAAACAGGTGCTTCCTTCTTTGACCCAGTCAACATATCTTTACCTGCACATTACCTACCTTCTCTGTATCCTAAAGTCAAACTGGTGCTTCGGTCCCTAATAAGAAGGTCCACAAAGGAACAGAAGAGTCATTGATTTAAGGCACCACATTGGGGAAATGACAAGTCAAATTCCTGAACAGAGGTGAGAAATATAAAATAAAATATCCTAACAGTATTTTAACAGTATCAAGAGGATTTACCTTTGAACAAATTCCAATGTCCGAGGACCTTCCTCTTGGTATTCCAAGTTGAACACATAGTAGGTGGCAAGAAGGGCAGCAAGCCCTGAGATTAAGCTAGGTTGGACGCCTTTGCAGATGACATCACCTTCCATGCTGATCATCCAACGTTTTATTGTGACTTTGTCACCAGCAACTGGTACAGTCAAGAAATGCAGTTTATGTTCCTAAACAGTATCCAATATGGGTAGCATTTTAAAAGTATTTGGAATGGCCACCTCACTCGCTCTCTCTTTACTCTGTTTACATCTAGTCTCCTAAGGCAGTGGTTCTCAAATGGGGGTACGCGTACTCCTGGGGGTACTTGAAGGTATGCCAAGGGGTACGTGAGATTTTTTTTAAATATTCTAAAAATAGCAACAATTCAAAAATCCTTCATAAATATATTTATTGAATAATACTTCGACAAAATATGAATGTAAGTTCATAAACTGAACAACTAATCAAGTAGGCTATTCCATTCATTACCATAAAGCCAGAGTTTCCCCCATGCCATGATGGTTTGACCCTACCTGGCGGTGCCACACGGCACCAACTGTCAATCAACTATCCATGTAGAAAACAATGGAGGCTTGGTTAAAGCGTAGTGGACATGTTCCATAAATATTGATGTTAAAGATTTCTTTTTTTGTGAAGAAATGTTGAGAATGAAGTTCATGAATCCAGATGGATCTCTATTGCAATCCCCAAAGAGGGCACTTTAAGTTGATTACTTCTATGTGTAAAAATCTTTATTTATAATTGAATCACTTGTTTATTTTTCAACAAGTTTTTAGTTATTTTTATATCTTTTTTTCCAAATAGTTCAAGAAAGACCACAACAAATGAGCAATATTTTGCACTGTTATACAATTTAATAAATCAGAAACTGATGACATAGTGCTGTATTTTACTTCTTTATCTCTTTTTTTCAACCAAAAATGCTTTGCTCTGATTAGGGGGTACTTGAATTTAAAAAATGTTCACAGGGGTACATCACTGAAAAAAGGTTGAGAACCACTGTCCTAAGGCAGTGGTTCTCAACCTTTTTTCAGTGCTGTGAACATTTTTTTAATGCAAGTAGACCTCCATGTCTTCATAACAGGAATATCCTGAATTCTCAAGTTGCATATCACAATAGTCATCATCAGTGTTAATAACACAAGAGCTGCTTGGATTTGCTGTTGAGCAAGTCAAACTTCGTTCAGTGTAGCCGTAGTGCTTCCGTGACACGTGCGATGTGAAAGTAGACTTAACTGTAAATCTTTTTTCACATTGACTGAAGGGGCACGTAACTGTCCTACCTTCGGTAATATGACTTTTCAAATGCAGGAGAAGGGCCCGTATATCATCGCACTTCGCGCTACATGAGACAATATTACAAGGTAAACCTTCTGCGCTATACATATCAGTCCTACTCTTGCCATATTTATGACGACGGCTGTGAGTTTTGAAGGCTGAGAAGTTGGAAAAAACTCTTGTGCATTTAGGGAAAGCACCTTAAACGATGCATTAGGCATACAACTATGACTTCGCATGTGTCTAACATACGCAATTACATTGCTGCAAGTCGTAGCACATATGTTGCAAGTTATCATCTTTTATGATGACTATGACAAAAAAGAAGAAAACTTAGCTAGCTAGCATGCGGCGGTACATGCGCGTGGTCAACGATAGTGTCTGTGATGCTGACTGTGACGCTATGTCATTTCGGACTTTATAAATATATATATAAAGTAATTCAAACAGAAAATGACACATCAAGGTACAAGTGACTCTTACCTTGTTATCAAAAACACACGATGCAGTAGGATGGATTTAGCAGGGTCGGCCAGGTGAAATGAAGCTCGGTTGGACGAATTGTGGGCGGACCCAAGAAACAAGTCTGAAAAATACTGAATTACACTGTAGGTTTTACAGTAACTTACTGCTGGTCGATATTTTTTGAAAAATGCAACAAAATTTACAGTACTTAACTGCATTTAAGAAGAACATGATAGGTTGATTGGCAACACTAAATTGGCCCTAGTGTGTGAATGTGAGTGTGAATGTTGTCTGTCTATCTGTGTTGGCCCTGCGATGAGGTGGCGACTTGTCCAGGGTGTACCCCGCCTTCCGCCCGATTGTAGCTGAGATAGGCTCCAGCGACCCCGAAGGGAATAAGCGGTAGAAAATGGATGGATGGATGGAGTATATAACTGTAATTTTATTTTTTATTTTTACAGTAATTTTTTACAGTGAAGGTCATGGGTGTCAAACTCTGGCCCGTGGGCCAAATTTGGCCCAACGTGTAATTTGACTTGGCCCTTGAGGCAATATCAAATTAACACTAAAGCTGGACCGGCGATTATACATTGCGGCAGTGCCGCGGTAACACCGCGAAGACAAAAGTGACACCAGCACTCCTCCCGAATTTTTTTTTTTTTTTTTTTTTTTTTCAGCTAGTCAAACGAGTGCCAGCCCAGTTTCATGTGAGTGCAGCTTCTGCACCCACACACAATTGAATGCAACGCATACTTCATCAACAGCGATACAGGTTACACTGACGGTAGCCAAATAAAAAACTTTAACACTTTTAGAAATATACGCCACACTGTGAATCCACACCAAACAAGAATGACAAACACATTTCGGGAGAACATCCGCACCGTAACACAACATAAACACAACACAACAAATACCCAGAACCCTTTGTAGCACTAAATCTTCCGGGATGCTACAAAGTGTGTGTGTGTGTGTGGGGGGGGGGGGTTTGGTGGTAGCGGGGGTGTATTTTGTAGCGTCCCGAAAGAGTTAGTGCTGCAAAAGATTCTGGGTATTTGTTCTTTTGTGTTCATGTTATGTTACGGTGCGGATGTTCTCCCGAAAAGTGTTTTTTATTTTTGTTTGGTGTGGGTTCACAGTGTGGCGTATATTTCTAACAGTGTTAAAGTTTTTTATACTGGCACCCTCAGTGTAACCTGTATCGCTGTTGATGAAGTATGCGTTGCATTCATTTGTGTATGCATGCTGAAGCTGCACATATCTTGTGACTGGGTGTGAATGATGTTAGAATTGGGTGTACGAGATATGACTGTTGAACACCTTCGTTCGATAATGAAAGTTACCTCAGCTCAAAGCCTGAGCCCCGACATTAAAGAACTAGCATCTAAAAAAAGATGCCAGGTATCTGGCTTGGGCGCATCAAATTAGATCAGTGTGTTGCAAACTGAGCAGTTTAAAGTCCTGAATGGTTGTTTTATTCATTGTTATTTTATTTTCAAATTTATTAGTCAGTGGAAAAAGTTAATGTTGATATTTACCTCAGAAGGCTGCAAATAGAAAAGAGGCATTCAATGTTTATTTAAATTGTATTTGATATGCAATTTATATTTTTTAATTATTATTATTATTATTTGAAACTCCATTTTGCATGTCACTATAAAGTTATATAAGCCTTGCTTGTTCAATATTCAATGCAAAACTTGTTTGGGTCCCTATTAAAAGGTTAATTTGTTCAACCTTGGCCCGCGGCTTTGTTCAGTTTTAAACTTTGGCCCACTCTGTATTTGAGTTTGACACCCCTGGTGAAGGTGAATCTCTGTCATCCTGGAGGCCACGGGGAAGACCCAGGACACATTGGGAACACTATGTCTCCCGGCTGGCCTGGGAACGCCTCGGGATCCCCTGACAAAAGGTCCTAGGTGAGGGATCAGACAAAGAGCAGCTCAAAGACCTTTATGAAAAGTACAAATCGAGGACCTAGATTTTTTCTCGCCCAGGCGCAGGTCACCGTGGCTCCCCTGTGGAGCCAGGCGCAGAGGTGGGGCACGATGGCGAGCGACTGGTGGCCGGGCCTGTCTCCATGGGGCCCTGCCGGGCTCAGCTCGAAGAGGCAACGTGGGTCAACCCTCCAATGGGCTCACCACTCATGGGCCCATTGAGGTCATAGAGGTCGGATGCAGTGTGAACTGGGCGGTAGCCGAAGGCAGGGCACTTGGCGGTCCGATTATCGGCTACATAAGCTCGCTCTTGGGACGTGCAACGTCACCTCGCTGGGAGGGAAAGAGCCTGAGCTGGTGCGCGAGGTGAAGAAGTTCCGGCTAGATATAGTTGGACTCACTTCGACGCACAGCAAGGGCTCTGGAACCTGTTCTCTCAAGAGGGGCTGGACTCTCTTCCACTCTGGCGTTGCAAGCAATGAGAGGCTGGGGTGGCAATTGTTGTTGCTCAAAGCCTGCACGTTGGACTTTAACCCAGTAGACGAGATGGTAGCTTCCCTCCGCCTTCGGGTTGGGTGACGGGTCCTGACTGTTGTTTGTGTTTACGCACCAAACAGCAGCTCAGAGTACCCACTCTTTTTGGATTCCCTTGAGGGAGTACTGGAGAGTGCTCCCTCGGGTGATTCCCTTGTTCTGTTGGGGGACTTCAATGTTCATGTTGGCAAGGACAGTGAAACCTGGAGAGTCGTGATTGGGAAAAATGGCCACCCGGATCTGAACCCAAGTGGTGCTTTGTTATTGGACTTTTGTGCTCGTCACGGATTGTCCATAACAAACACAATGTTCAAACATAAGGAAGAACTTTGAACATGTCACGAGGGAGGTGCTGGACATTGAGTCTGAGTGGACCATGTTCCGTGCCTCTCTTGTCGAGCCTGCTGATTGGAGCTGTGGCCGCAAGGTGTTTGGTGCCTGTCGTGGCGGGAATCCTAGAACTCGCTGGTGGCCACCAGCAGTGAGGGATGCCGTCAAGCTGAAGAAAGAGCCTATCGGGTCCTTTTGGCTCATGGGACTCCAGAGGCAGCGGGCATACCGACAGGCCAAGCAGTGCCTGGGGAATCTGTGGTGGACTCTCCTATTTCTGGGGCTTAGGTTGCCTAGGTAGTTAAAAAGCTCCTCTGTGGCAAGGCCCCGGTGGTGGATGAGTTCCTTAAGGCTCTGGATACTGTGGGGCTGTCTTGGTTGACAAGACTCTGCAACATCGCGTGAACATTGGGGGCGGTACCTCTGGATTGGCAGACCGGGGTGGTGGTTCCTCTCTTTAAGAAGGGGAACCGAAGGGTGTGTTCCAACTATCGTGAAACACACTCCTCAGCCTTCCCGGTAAGGTCTATTCATGTGTACTGGAGAGGAGGAAACTCGGATCCAGGACGAACAGTGTGGTTTTCGTCCTGGTCGTGGAACGGTAGACCAGGTCTATACTCTCGGCAGGCTCCTTGAGTGTGAAGCGACTGGGATGAGAATCAGCACCTCCAAGTCCAAGTCCATGGTTCTCGCGCAGGAAAGGGTCGAGTGCCATCTCCAGGTTGGGGAGGAGATCTTGCCCCAAGTGGAGGAGTTCAAGTACCTAGGAGTCTTGTTCACGAGTTAGGATAGAGTGGATCGAGAGATCCACAGGCGGATTGGTGCGGCGTCTTCAGTATTGAGGACGCTATATCGATCCGTTGTGGTGAAGAAGGAGCTGAGCCAGAAGGAAAAGCTCTCAATTTACCGTCGATCTACGTTACCAGCTTTGGGTTATGACCGAAAGGACAAGCGGCCGAAATGCGTTTCCTCTGCCGGGTGGTGGGTCTCTCCCTTAGAGACAGGGTGAGAAGCTCTGTCATCCGGGAGGAACTCAAAGTAAAGCCGCTGCTCCTCCACATTGAGAGGAGCCATGAGGTGGTTCGGGCATCTGCTCAGGATGCCACCCGAACGCCTCTAGGGAGGTGTGGCAGGAGGCCACGGGGAAGACCTAGGACACATTGGAAAGACTATGTCCCCGGCTGGCCTGGGAACGCCTCGGAATACCCCGAGAAGAGCTGGACGAAGTGGCTGGGTAGAGGGAAGTCTGGGATTTTCTGCTCAGGCTGCTGCCCCCGCAACCCGACCTCGGATAAGCGGAAGAAAATGGATGGATTTAGAATGACAGTTATATATATTTTACAGTAATTTTTTACAGTGAAGGTCATGGGTGTCAAACTCTGGCCCGTGGGCCAAATTTGGCCCAACGTGTAATTTGACTTGGCCCTTGAGGCAATATCAAATTAACACTAAAGCTGGACCGGCGATTATACATTGCGGCAGTGCCGCGGTAACACCGCTACTTCTAATACTTGCCAAGACAAAAGTGACTCCAGCACTCCTCCCGAATTTTTTTTTTTTTTTTCAGCTAGTCAAACGAGTGCCGGCCCAGTTTCATGTGAGTGCAGCTTCTGCACCCACACACAATTGAATGCAACGCATACTTCATCAACAGCGATACAGGTTACACTGACGGTAGCCAAATAAAAAACTTTAACACTTTTAGAAATATACGCCACACTGTGAATCCACACCAAACAAGAATGACAAACACATTTCGGGAGAACATCCGCACCGTAACACAATATAAACACAACACAACAAATACCCAGAACCCTTTGTAGCACTAAATCTTCCGGGACGCTACAAGGTGTGTGTGAGTAGGTTAGGCTCAAAGACCTTTATGAAAAGTACAAATCGAGGACCTAGATTTTTTCTCGCCCAGGCGCAGGTCACCGTGGCTCCCCTGTGGAGCCAGGCGCAGAGGTGGGGCACGATGGCGAGCGACTGGTGGCCCGGCCTGTCTCCATGGGGCCCTGCCGGGCTCAGCTCGAAGAGGCAACGTGGGTCAACCCTCCAATGGGCTCACCACTCATGGGCCCATTGAGGTCATAGAGGTCGGATGCAGTGTGAACTGGGCGGTAGCCGAAGGCAGGGCACTTGGCGGTCCGATTATCGGCTACATAAGCTCGCTCTTGGGACGTGCAACGTCACCTCGCTGGGAGGGAAAGAGCCTGAGCTGGTGCGCGAGGTGAAGAAGTTCCGGCTAGATATAGTTGGACTCACTTCGACGCACAGCAAGGGCTCTGGAACCTGTTCTCTCAAGAGGGGCTGGACTCTCTTCCACTCTGGCGTTGCAAGCAATGAGAGGCTGGGGTGGCAATTGTTGTTGCTCAAAGCCTGCACGTTGGACTTTAACCCAGTAGACGAGATGGTAGCTTCCCTCCGCCTTCGGGTTGGGTGACGGGTCCTGACTGTTGTTTGTGTTTACGCACCAAACAGCAGCTCAGAGTACCCACTCTTTTTGGATTCCCTTGAGGGAGTACTGGAGAGTGCTCCCTCGGGTGATTCCCTTGTTCTGTTGGGGGACTTCAATGCTCATGTTGGCAAGGACAGTGAAACCTGGAGAGTCGTGATTGGGAAAAATGGCCACCCGGATCTGAACCCAAGTGGTGCTTTGTTATTGGACTTTTGTGCTCGTCACGGATTGTCCATAACAAACACAATGTTCAAACATAAGGAAGAACTTTGAACATGTCACGAGGGAGGTGCTGGACATTGAGTCTGAGTGGACCATGTTCCGTGCCTCTCTTGTCGAGCCTGCTGATTGGCGCTGTGGCCGCAAGGTGTTTGGTGCCTGTCGTGGCGGTAATCCTAGAACTCGCTGGTGGCCACCAGCAGTGAGGGATGCCGTCAAGCTGAAGAAAGAGCCTATCGGGTCCTTTTGGCTCATGGGACTCCAGAGGCAGCGGGCATACCGACAGGCCAAGCAGTGCCTGGGGAATCTGTGGTGGACTCTCCTATTTCTGGGGCTTAGGTTGCCTAGGTAGTTAAAAAGCTCCTCTGTGGCAAGGCCCCCGTGGTGGATGAGTTCCTTAAGGCTCTGGATACTGTGGGGCTGTCTTGGTTGACAAGACTCTGCAACATCGCGTGAACATTGGGGGCGGTACCTCTGGATTGGCAGACCGGGGTGGTGGTTCCTCTCTTTAAGAAGGGGAACCGAAGGGTGTGTTCCAACTATCGTGAAACACACTCCTCAGCCTTCCCGGTAAGGTCTATTCATGTGTACTGGAGAGGAGGAAACTCGGATCCAGGACGAACAGTGTGGTTTTCGTCCTGGTCGTGGAACGGTAGACCAGGTCTATACTCTCGGCAGGGTCCTTGAGTGTGAAGCGACTGGGATGAGAATCAGCACCTCCAAGTCCAAGTCCATGGTTCTCGCGCAGGAAAGGGTCGAGTGCCATCTCCAGGTTGGGGAGGAGATCTTGCCCCAAGTGGAGGAGTTCAAGTACCTAGGAGTCTTGTTCACGAGTGAGGATAGAGTGGATCGAGAGATCCACAGGCGGATTGGTGCGGCGTCTTCAGTATTGAGGACGCTATATCGATCCGTTGTGGTGAAGAAGGAGCTGAGCCAGAAGGAAAAGCTCTCAATTTACCGTCGATCTACGTTCCCAGCTTTGGGTTATGACCGAAAGGACAAGCGGCCGAAATGTGTTTCCTCTGCCGGGTGGTGGGTCTCTCCCTTAGAGACAGGGTGAGAAGCTCTGTCATCCGGGAGGAACTCAAAGTAAAGCCGCTGCTCCTCCACATTGAGAGGAGCCATGAGGTGGTTCGGGCATCTGCTCAGGATGCCACCCGAACGCCTCTAGGGAGGTGTGGCAGGAGGCCACGGGGAAGTCCTAGGACACATTGGAAAGACTATGTCCCCGGCTGGCCTGGGAACGCCTCGGAATACCCCGAGAAGAGCTGGACGAAGTGGCTGGGGAGAGGGAAGTCTGGGATTTTCTGGTCAGGCTACTGCCTGACCTCGGATAAGCGGAAGAAAATGGATGGATTTAGAATGACAGTTATACTGTCAGATTGAGTACAAAAACTAACTAAACCTTACACAATATAATGTTTCTAGTAAAACTCACAAAGATACATATCTCCAGGCATTATTAGCTATTTTGCATGTGTGGTTTAGGAGTTATGTTTAAATAAATAACTGTCAGATTGAGTGTGACAGTAAACTGTCATAGTGAGTAAAACCCTTATTTTGTATTTGCAAACCTTAAAAAAACAACTAAATCTAGTTAAACTCACACAGATACAATATTACAGGCATTTTTAGACATAATGCATGTTTGGTTTTAGAGTAATGTTTATATAACTTTCATATTTAGTATGACAGCTGTACTGTCATATTGAATAAAAAAAACAACTAACTTGTGTCTTTGCAAACCTTACAAAATACCATTTTTCTAGTAAAACTAACTAGATACATGCTCCAGGCATTATTAGCCATTTTGCATGTGTTGTTTGAGTTATGTTTAAAAAACTGTCATATTGAGTGTGACAGTATACTGTCATAAAACCCAATTTTTGTATTTGCAACCCTGATTCTAGTAAAACTCACATATATACAATATTACAGGCAGTTTTGGACATAATGCATGTTTGGTTTTGGAGTTATGTTTATATAACTTTCATATATAGTATGACAGCTAAACTGTTATATTGAGTAAAAAAACTAACTTGTGTTTGTCATAAAACCCAATTTTTGTATTAGCAAACCATACAAATGATTCAAATAAAACTCACATGGATTCAATATTACAGGCATTTTCAGACATTTTGCATGTTTGGTTTAGGAATTATGTTGTGATACATTTGTATTGCTTTTTTCACATTATCTCAGGATTTTTAGAACATTACTGTCATATTGAGTAAAAAAATAATTTTTGTGTTTGCAAGCCTTAAAAAAAGCATATGTGTATGCATTATTAGCCATTTTTCAGGTGTGGTTTAGGAGTTATGTTTAAATAACTGTCATATTGAGTGTGGCGTTATACTGTCATAGTGAGTTAAAAAAAACTAACTTGTGTCTTTGCAAACCTTACAAAAGAAAATGTTTCTAGCAACACTCACAAAGATAATTTTTTTCACGCTATTAGACATGTTTCATGTGTATTTAGGAGTTATAATTAAATAACTTTCATATTGAGTGTTAAAGTTATAATGTCATTATGTGTAAAACCTAATTTTTGTATTTGCAAACCTTACAAAAACAATTGATTCTAGTAAAACTTATATAGATTCAATATTACAGGCATTTTTAGACAATTTACATGTTTGGTTTAAAAGTTGTGTTTGAATACATTTGTATTGCTTTTTTCGCATTATCTCAGGATTCTAAGATCATTACTTTCATATTGAGTAAAACACTACTTTTTGTTTTTGCAAACCTTACAAACTCACATGAATACATTATTATAAGCAATTTTAGACATGACACACGTTTGGTTTTGGAGTTATGTTTATATAACTTTTATATTTAGTATGACTGTTATACTGTCATATTGAATAAAAAAAAACTAGCTTGTGTCTTTGCAAACTTTACAAAATATCATTTTTCTAGTAAAACTAACAAAGATACATGTCTCCAGGCATTATTACCCATTTTGCATGGGTTGTTTAGGAATTATGTTTAAATACATTTTTATTGCTTTTTTCGCATTATCTCAGGATTCTTAGATCATTACTTTCATATTGAGTAAAAAACTACTTTTTGTTTTTGCAAACCTTACAAACTCACATAAATACATTATTGCAGGCATTTTTAGACATAACACATGTTTGGTTTTGGAGTTTTGTTTATATAACTTTTATATTTAATATGACTGTTATACTGTCATATTGAATTAAAAAAAACTAGCTTGTGTCTTTGCAAACTTTACAAAAGTTCATTTTTCTAGTAAAACTAACAAAGATACATGTCTCCAGGCATTATTACCCATTTTGCATGGGTTGTTTAGGAGTTATGCTTAAATACATTTTTATTGCTTTTTTCGCATTATCTCAGGATTCTAAGATCATTACTTTCATATTGAGTAAAAAACTACTTTTTGTTTTTGCAAACCTTACAAACTCACATTAATACATTATTACAGGCATTTTTAGACATGACACATGTTTGGTTTTGGAGTTATGTTTATATAACTTTCATATTTAGTAGGACTGTTATACTGTCATATTGAATAAAAAAAAAACTGGCTTGTGTCTTTGCAAACTTTACAAAATATCATTTTTCCAGTAAAACTAAAAAAGATACATGTTTCCAGGCATTATTAGCCATTTTGCATATATTGTTTAGGAGTAATGTTTAAATACATTTTTATTGCTTTTTTCGCATTATCTCAGGATTTTAAGAACATTACAGTCATATTGAGTAAAAAAACTACTTTTTGTGTTTGCAAGATTTAAAAAAGCATGTGTTTCGAGTAAAACGGCCAAGGATGCATTATTTCAGGCATTATTAGCCATTTTTCATGTGTGGTTTGAGTTATGGTTAAATAACTGTCATATACTGTCAGTTATGACATAGTAAGTAAAACCTAATTTATGTATTTGCAAACCTTACAAAATCATTTAAATCTAGTAAAACTCACATGGATTCAATATTACAGACATGTTTAGACATTTTGCATGTTTGGTTTAGGAATTATGTTGGAATCATTTTTATTAATTTGTTCGTATTATCTCAGAATTTTAGAACATTACTGTCATATTGAGTAAAAAAATAATTGTTGTGTTTGCAAGCCTTAAAAAAGCATATGTTTCGAGTAAAACTTATTATTTCAGGCATTGTTAGTCATTTTTCATGTGTAGTTTAAGAGTTATGTTTAAATAACTGTCATATTGAGTGTGGCAGTTATACTGTCATATTGAGTAAAAAAAACTAACCTGTCTTTGCAAACCTTACAAAAGAAAATGTTTCTAGTAACACTCACAAAGATAAATTTTTTCACGCATTATTAGACATGTTTCATGTGTGGTTAGGAGTTATAAATAAATAATTGTCATATTGAGTGTTACAGTTTTAATGTCATTATGTGTAAAACCTAATTTTTGTATTTTCAAACCTTACAAAAACAATTGATTCTAGTAAAACTTATATAGATTCAATATTACAGGCATTTTTAGACATTTTACATGTTTGGTTTAAAATTTGTGTTTGAATACATTTGTATTGCTTTTTTCGCATTATCTCGGGATTCTAAGAACATTACTTTCATATTAAGTAAAAAACTACTTTTTGTTTTTGCAAACCTTACAAACTCACATAAATACATTATTACAGGCATTTTTAGACATGACACATGTTTGGTTTTGGAGTTATGTTTATATAACTTTCATATTTAGTATGACTGTTATACTGTCATATTGAATAAAAAAAACTAGCTTGTGTCTTTGATATCTTTACAAAAGATCATTTTTTTAAACTAACAACGTTACATGTCTCCCTAGGCATTATTAGCCATTTTGCATGTGTTGTTTAGGAGTTAGGTTAAATACATTTTTATTGCTTTTTTCCCATTATCTCAGGGTTCTAAGAACTTTAAAGTCAAGTAAAAAACTACTTTTTGTGTTTGCAAAATGTAAAACTCAGTAAAACTCCCAATGATTCATTATTTCAGGCATTATTAGCCATTTTTTTGTGTGGTTTATGAGTTATGTTTAAATAACTGTCATATTGAGTGTGATTTTGTCATTGTGAGTAAAACCTAATTTTTGTATTTGCAAACCTTACAAAAACAACCGATTCTAGGAAAACTCACATTGATACAATATTACAGGCATGTTTAGACATATTGCATGTTTGGTTTTGGAGTTATATTTATATAACCTGCTTTCTGACCCGCCACCTTTGTGGTTTGCGTGTCCCACTGATCCAGGAACTATGTTGTCCGGGGGCTTCTATGGTCTCCCAAGACAAACAGGTCCTAGGTGAGGGATCAGACAAAGAGCAGCTCAAAGACCTTTATTAAAAGTACAATTGAGGACCTAGATTTTTCCTCGCCCAGACGCAGGTCACCTCTGGGCCTGTGGAGCCAGGCCCAGAGGTGTGGCACGATGGCGATTGACGGGCCTGTCCCCATGGGGCCCAGCCGTGCTCAGCTCGAAGAGGCAACGTGGATCCCCCCTCCAGGGCTCACCACTCATGGGCTGGGTCATAGAGGGTGCAGTGTGAGCTGGGCGGAAGCCGAAGGCAGGGCACTTGGTGGTCCGATTATCGGCTACATAAGCTCGCTCTTGGGACATGGAACGTCACCTCGCTGGGAGGGAAGGAGCCTGAGCTGGTGCATGAGGTGGAGACGTTCCCGGCTAGATATAGTTGGACTCACAGCAAGGGCTCTGGAACCTGTTCTCTCAGAGGGGCTGGACTGAGCTGAACTTTCATTACTTGCAACGCCAGAGTGGAAGAGATTCCACACTGGCGTTGCAACTAATGAGAGGCTGGGGTGGCAATTCTTGTTGCCCCCCGGCTCAAAGCCTGCACGTTGGACTTTAAACCCAATAGACGAGATGGTAGCTTCCTTCAGCCTTCGGGTTGGGTGACGGGTCCTGACTGTTGTTTGTGTTTACACACCAAACAGCAGCTCAGAGTACCAACTCTTTTTGGATTCCCTTGAGGGAGTACTGGAGAGTGCTCCCTCGGGTGATTCCCTTGTTCTGCTGGTGGACTTCAACGCTATGTTGGCAACGACAGTGAAACCTGGAGAGTCGTGATTGGGAAAAATGGCCAACCGGATCTGAACCCAAGTGGTGCTTTGTTATTGGACTTTTGTGCTTGTCACGGATTGTCCATAACAAACACAATGTTCAAACATAAGGGTGTCCATATGTGCACTTGGCACAAGGACACCCTCGGCCGCATGATTGACTTTGTAGTTGTGTCATGGGATTTGCGGCCTCATGTTTTGGACACTCGGTGAAGAGAGGGGCAGAGCTTTCCACCAACCACCACCTGGTGGTGAGCTGGCTCCGATGGTAGGGGAGGATGCCGGTCAGACCTGGCAGGCCCAAACGCATTGTAAGGGTCTGCTGGGAACACCTAGCAGAGTCCCCTGAAGAACTTTGAACATGTCCGGAAGAACTTTGAACATGTCACGAGGGAGGTGCTGGACATTGAGTCTGAGTGGACCATGTTCCGTTCCTCTCTTGTTGAGCCAGCTGATTGAAGCTGTGGCCGCAAGGTGTTTGGTGCCTGTCGTGGCGGTAATCCACCAGCAGTGAGGGATGCTGTCAAGCTGAAGAAAGAGCCACCGGGTCCTTTTGGCTCATGGGACTCCAGAGGCAGTGGGCATACCGACAGGCCAAGCGAGACCTCCTCAGTCCCACCAACACGTCTTCCTCTGAGGAAACAGTGCCTGGGAAGTCTGTGGTGGGCTCTCCTATTTCTGGGGCTGAGGTTGCCAAGGTAGTTAAAAAGCTCCTCGGTGGCAAGGCCCCGGGGGTATGAGCTCCGTCCGGAGTTCCTTAAGGCTCTGGATGCTGTGGGGCAGTCTTGGTTGACAAGACTTTGCAACATTGCGTCTACATCGGGGGCGGGACCTCTGGATTGGCAGACCGGGGTGGTGGTTCCTCTCTTTAAGAAGGGGAACCGGTGAGGGTGTGTTCCAACTATCGTAGATCACACTCCTCAGCCTTCCCGGTAAGGTCTATTCATGTGTAATGGAGAGGAGGAACCTCTGATCCAGGACGAACAGTGTGGTTTTCGTCCTGGTCGTGGAACGGTAGACCAGCTCTATACTCTCGGCAGGGTCCTTGAGTGTGCATGGGAGTTTGCCCAACCAGTCTACATAAGTTTTGTGGACTTGGAGAAGACATTCGACCTTGGCCCCCGGTAAATCCTGTGGGGAGTGCTCAGAGAGTATGGAGTATCGGCATGTCTGATTGTGGCGGGTGTCTCCCTGTATGATCAGTGTCAGAGCTTGGTCCGCATTGCCGGCAGTATGTCGGACCCCTTTCCAGTGAGGGTTGGACTCCGCCAAGGCTGCCCTTTGTCACCGATTCTGTTCATAACTTTAATGGACAGAATATCTAGGCGCAGTCATGGCTTTGAGGATCCCCTCAACGCCATGACTGCGCCTGGTTTGGTGGCTGCAGGATTAGGTCTCTGCTTTTTGCAGATGATGTGGTCCTGATGGCTTCAACTGGCCAAGATCTTCAGCTTTCATTGGATCGGTTCGCAGTGAAGCGACTGGGATGAGAATCAGCACCTCCAAGTCCGATTCCATGGTTCTCGCCCAGGGAAAGGGTGGAGTGCCATCTCGAGGTTGGGAAAGAGATCTTGCCCCAAGTGAAGGAGTTCAAGTACCTAGGAGTCTTGTTCACGAGTGAGGATAGAGTGGATTGTGAGATCTACAGGCGGATCGGTGCGGCGTCTTCAGTAATGAGGACGCTATATCGATCCGTTGTGGTGAAGAAGGAGCTGAGCCAGAAGGAAAAGCTTTCAATTTACCGGTCGATCAACGTTCCCATCCTCACCATGGTCATGAGCTTTGGGTTATGACCGAAAGTACAAGGTCACGGGTACAAGCGGCCGAAATGAGTTTCCTCCGCCGGGTGGTGGGTCTCTCCCTTAGAGATAGGGTGAGAAGCTCTGTCATCTGGGAGGAACTCAGTGTAAAGCCTCTGCTCCTCCACATTGAGAGGAGCCAGATGAGGTGGTTCGGGCATCTGCTCAGGATGCCACCCGAACGCCTCCCGAGGTCGAACGGCAGGAGGCCATGGGGAAGACCTAGGATACATTGGAAAGACTATGGCCTGGGAACGCCTCGGGATCCCCCGAGAAGAGCTGGACGAAGTGGCTGGGGAGAGGGAAGTCTGGGCTCTCTGCTTAGGCTGCTGCCCCCGCAACCCGACCTCGGATAAGCGGAAGAAAATGGATGGATTTAGTATGACAGTTATACTGTCATATTGAGTGTGACAGTATACTGTCATAAAACCCAATTTTTGTATTTGTAAACCTGATTCTAGTAAAACTCACATCTATACAATATTACAGGCAATTTTGGACATAATGCACGTTTGGTTTTGGAGTTATGTTTATATAACTTTAATATATAGTATGACATCTATACTGTTATAATGAGTAAAAAAACTAACTTGTGTCTGTCATAAAACTCAATTTTTGTATTTGCAAACCTTACAAAAACAAATGATTCTAGTAAAACTCACATGGATTCAATATTACAGGCATTTTTAGACATTTTGCATGTTTGGTTTAGGAATTATGTTGGAATACATTTGTATTGCTTTTTTTCACATTATCTCAACATTTTAAGAACTTACTGTCATATTGAGTAAAAAAAACTTTTTGTGTTTGCAAGCCTTAAAAAAACAACCGATTCTAGTAAAACTCACATTGATACAATATTACAGGCATGTTTAGACATCTTGCATGTTTGGTTTTGGAGTTATGTTTATATAACCTGCTTTCTGAGCCGCCACCTTTGTGGTTTGCGTGTCCCACTGATCCTAGGAGCTATGTTGTCCGGGGGCTTCTATGCCCCCTGGTAGGGTCCCCCAAGACAAACAGGTCCTAGGTGAGGAATCAGACAAAGAGCAGCTCAAAGACCTTTATGAAAAGTACAAATCGAGGACCTAGATATTTTCTCGCCCGGACGCGGGTCACCGTGGCTCCCCTGTGGAGCCAGGCCCAGAGGTGGGGCACGATGGCGAGCGACTGGTGCCCATGGGGCCCAGCTCGAAGAGGCAACGTGGGTCCCCCCTGCAATAGGCTCACCACTCATGGGCTGGGTCATAGAGGTCGGGTGCAGTGTTAGCTGGGCGGAAGCCGAAGGCAGGGCACTTGGCGGTCCGATTATCAGCTACATAAGCTCGCTCTTGGGACGTGGAACGTCACCTCGCGAGGTGGAGAAGTTCCCGGCTAGATAAAGCTGGACTCACTTCGACGCACAGCAAGGGCTCTGGAACCTGTTCTCTCAAGAGGGGTTGGACTCTCTTCCACTCTGGCGTTGCAAGTAATGAGAGGCTGGGTTGGCAATTCTTGTTGCCCCCCGGCTCAAAGCCTGCACGTTGGACTTAACCCAGAAGACGAGATGGTAGCTTCCCTCCGCTTTCGGGTTGGGTGACGGGTCCTGACTGTTGTTGGTGTTTACGCACCAAACAGCAGCTCAGAGTACCCACTCTTTTTGGATTCCCTTGAGAGTGCTCCCTCGGGTGATTCCTTTGTTCTGCTGGGGGTCTTCAACGCTCATGTTGGCAACGACTTTGAAACCTGGAGAGTCGTGATTGGGAAAAATGGCCACCCGGATCTGAACCCAAGTGGTGCTTTGTTATTGGACTTTTGTGCTCGTCACGGATTGTCCATAACAAACACAATGTTCAAACATAAGGGTGTCCATATGTGCACTTGGCACCAGGACACCCTCGGCCGCAGTTCCATTATTGACTTTGTAGTTGTGTCATGGGATTTGCGGCCTCATGTTTTGGACACTCGGGTGAAGAGAGGGGCGAGCTTTCTACCGATCACCACCTGGTGAGCTGGCTCCGATGGTGGGGTAGGATCCCGGACAGACCTGGCAGGCCCAAACGCATTGTGAGAGTCTTTTGGGAATGCCTAGCAGAGTCTCCTGTCAGAGAGAGTTTCCTTTTCTACCTCCGGAGGAACTTTGAACATGTCACAAAGGAGGTGCTGGACATTGAGTCTGAATGGATCATGTTCCGTGCCTCTCTTGTCAAGCCAGCTGATTGGAGCTGTGGCCGCAAGGTGTTTGGTGCCTGTCGTGGCGGTAATCCTAGAACCCGCTGGTGGCCACCAGCAGTGCGGGATGCCGTCAAGCTGAAGAAAGAGCTTATCTGGTCCTTTTGGCTCATGGGACTCCAGAGGCAGCGGGCATACCGACAGGCCAAGCAGTGCCTGGGGAATCTGTGGTGGGCTCTCCTATTTCTGGGGCTGAGGTTGCCAAGGTAGTTAAAAAGCTCCTCGGTGGCAAGGCCCCGGGGGTGGATGAGCTCCGTCCGGAGTTCCTTAAGGCTCTGGATGCTGTGGGGCTGTTTTAGTTGACAAGACTCTGCAACACCGCATGGACATCAGGGGCGGTACCTCTGGATTGTCAGACCGGGGTGGTGGTTCCTCTCTTTAAGAAGGGGAACCGGAGGGTGTGTTCCAACTATCGTAGATCACACTCCTCAGCCTTCCCGGTAAGGTCTATTCATGTGTACTGGAGAGGAGGAACCTCATATCCAGGACGAACAGTGTGGTTTTCGTCCTGGTCGTGGAACGGTAGACCAGCTCTATACTCTCGGCAGGGTCCTTGAGTGTGCATGGGAGTTTGTCCAACCAGTCTACATGTGCTTTGTGGACTTGGAGAAGACATTCGACCGTGGGCACCTCGGGAAGTCCTGTGGGGAGTGCTCAGAGAGTATGGGGTATCGGCATGTTTGATTGTGGCGGGTCGCTCCCTGTATGATCAGTGTCAGAGCTTGGTCCGCATTGCCAGCAGTAAGTCGGACCCCTTTCCAGTGAGGGTCGGACCGGAGTCCAACCCTCGTGTTGGCTGCCCTTTGTCACCAAATGTGTTCATAAATTTTATGGACAGAATTTCTAGGCGCAGGGGATCCGGTTTGGTGGCTGCAGGATTAGGTCTCTCCTTTTTGCAGATGATGTGGTCCTTATGGCTTTAACTGGCCAGGATTTTCAGCTCTCATTGGATTGGTTCGCAGCCGAGTGTGAAGCGACTGGGATGAGAATCAGCACCTCCAAGTCCGAGGTTCTCGTCCGGGAAAGGGTGGAGTGCCATTTCGAGGTTGGGCAGGAGATCTTGCCCCAAGTGGATGAGTTCAAGTACCTGGAGTCTTGTTCATGAGTGAGGGAAGAGTGGATCGTGAGATGCACAGGCTGGCGGCCGAAATGAGTTTTCTCCGCTGGGTGGCGGGTCTCTCCCTTACTGTAAGAATTTTCACCGTTTAATTGCAGTAACCTACTGGCAGCTAATGGTTCCAGTATAAAACTGTTTTTCTACAGCACACATACTGTGATTTGAAAAAAGGTTGAGAACCACTGTCCTAAGGCAGTGGTTCTCAACCTTTTTTCAGTGCTGTGAACATTTTTTTAATGCAAGTAGACCTCCATGTCTTCATAACAGGAATATCCTGAATTCTCAAGTTGCATATCACAATAGTCATCATCAGTGTTAATAACACAAGAGCTGCTTGGATTTGCTGTTGAGCAAGTCAAACTTCGTTCAGTGTAGCCGTAGTGCTTCCTTGACACGTGCGATGTGAAAGTAGACTTAACTGTAAATCTTTTTTCACATTGACTGAAGGGGCACGTAACTGTCCTACCTTCGGTAATATGACTTTTCAAATGCAGGAGAAGGGCCCGTATATCATCGCACTTCGCGCTACATGAGACAATATTACAAGGTAAACCTTCTGCGCTATACATATCGGTCCTACTCTTGCCATATTTATGACGACGGCTGTGAGTTTTGAAGGCTGAGAAGTTGGAAAAAACTCTTGTGCATTTAGGGAAAGCACACTTAAACGATGCATTAGGCATACAACTATGACTTCGCATGTGTCTAACATACGCAATTACGTTGCTGCAAGTCGTAGCACATATGTTGCAAGTTATCATCTTTTATGATGACTATGACAAAAAAGAAGAAAACTTAGCTAGCTAGCATGCGGCGGTACATGCGCGTGGTCAACGATAGTGTCTGTGATGCTGACTGTGACGCTATGTCATTTCGGACTTTATAAATATATATATAAAGTAATTCAAACAGAAAATGACACATCAAGGTACAAGTGACTCTTACCTTGTTATCAAAAACACACGATGCAGTAGGATGGATTTAGCAGGGTCGGCCAGGTGAAATGAAGCTCGGTTGGACGAATTGTGGGCGGACCCAAGAAACAAGTCTGAAAAATACTGAATTACACGTAAACAGAAAATCTAAAATGGCATTGCTGAGACAGGGAAAGAAGCTGAAGGGAACAAATGTGTACATGAATGAGCATCTCACAAAACGCAATGCTGGAATCGCCAAGAAAGCACGCGACTTGAGAAGGCAGGGAAAAATCCAGGGAACTTGGAGCACCAACTGTAAAATCTACATCAAGCTGAATGGAGGTCCAGAAGCAAGAGTAATTGTTGTCCATGACATCAAGGACCTGGACAATTTTTAAAGTTTACACAGCTACCAAAACAACGATGATAATGGACTCTGACAGAAAACAAACACCCAAATTCAACATCGACACTACTATGTTCCAAGGGACGACTAAACAAGAGGACCTACATTCAGGATTGCATTCACCTACACTTATTGAGATTATTGAAACAACATCAAAGATTGTTGAACAAGAAAATATGGAACTAAAAAATTTCTGCAACAAAGATTACAAAAACCAGGATTTGGAAAATGATATAGATCCAGATACAAATTTTTTCTCCCACATCAGTAATAATTGTTTTTATTATACAGATGATCAATATAATAGCAACATTACTTGCGATAACAAATTGTCAATTATTCATTTTAATAGCAGAAGCTTGTATGCAAACTACAACAACATTAAGAACTTTTTGGAACACATCAACGAACCATTCAAAGTGATTGCTGTTACAGAAACATGGATTGATGATAAAAAAGGAATAGATTTTGATCTGGAGGGATATGAACTAAACTACATCAACAGAACCAACAAAAATGGAGGAGGAGTAGCTGTGTACATGATGAAGAACCTGAACTACAAAGTGGTAAAAAACATGTCATTTGCTATAGATAATATCTTAGAATGTATAACCATTGAAATATGTCAGGAAAAAAGCAAAAACATCTTCACCAGTTGTATATATAGTCAATCAATCAATCAATCAATGTTTATTTATATAGCCCTAAATCACAAGTGTCTCAAAGGGCTGTACAAGCCACAACGACATCCTCGGTGTCGAGTGGGTCTGACATAATATTGTGAAAGTCCAACACATCAGCGAAAGTCCAGTCCATGGTGGGGCCAGCGGGAACCATCCCGAGCGGAGACGGGTCAGCAGCGTAGAGATGTCCCCATCTGATGGACAGGCTAGCGGTCCACCCCGGAGCAGAGTAGAAAAGAAAAGAAAAGAAACGGCAGATCAACTGGTCTAAAAAGGGAGTCTATTTAAAGGCTAGAGTATACAAATGAGTTTTAAGATGAGACTTAAATGCTTCTACTGAGGTAGCATCTCTAACTTTTACCGGGAGGGCATTCCAGAGTATTGGAGCCCGAATAGAAAACGCTCTATAGCCCGCAGACTTTTTTTGGGCTCTGGGAATCACTAATAAGCCGGAGTTCTTTGAACGCAGATTTCTTGTCGGGACATATGGTACAATACATATAGATCACCTAAGTCAAGTATAGAAACATTTGAAGAATGGATCAAGGCTACTTACATGGATAATGGTGAAAGAATAATGTTCTTATGTGGTGACTTTAATATTGACTTATTGAACCCTAACAAGCAAAAGTCTATTGATGAATTCATTGATACAATGTACAGCATCAGTTTATATCCAAAAATCACAAAGCCAAGTAGAATCACAGCACACTGTGCCACGCTTATTGATAATATTTTTACCAATGAGTTTGACAATAACACTACAAGTGGTCTACTTATTACCGACGTTAGTGATCATCTGCCAGTTTTTACAATATATGATGGACACTACAAGAAGAAAATGGAAGACAAAAGGACATTTCGAAGACTGTGCACAGAGAAGAGGATGACTGCTTTCAAAATTGAGCTACAAAAGCAAGATTGGGACAATGTGTACAATGAAAAAGAGGTTGATGAAGCATATGAACATTTCTTAAACAAGTTCATAATACTTTATGACAAACATTGTCCATGGATACAACTTAGTAATAAACAGAGAAAGAATAACCAACCATGGATGACAAAAGGATTAAAAAATGCTTGTAAGAAGAAGAATACACTGTATAGAGAATTTATAGCACAAAGAACTATAGAGGCAGAAATTAAGTACAAAAAGTATAAAAACAAGTTAACAGAAATACTACGATCATGTAGAAAAGAATATTACAGTGAATTATTGGACAGGAACAAAAATAATATGAGAGCAACATGGGGCATCCTCAATAGCATTATTAAAAATGGCACAAAGAGGGACTACCCTCAATACTTTTTAGACGGAAATAAAAACAATGACAACATAAAGGAAGTAGTTGAAAGCTTCAATAATTATTTTGTAAATATTGGACCAAAATTGGAAGAAAGGATTCCAGACCCAGTTCCAATTGAGGACTATAATGATACCATAGAGCGAAATCCCAACTCCATGTTCCTCAGTAATGTGACACAGGAGGAAATAGTTATAATCGTGAAAAAATGTAAATCTAAGACTTCAACTGATTGTAATGGAATTGATATGGACACGATAAAAAAGGTTATAGAAGAGATCTCAGGACCATTAATGTATATTAGTAACCTATCATTTCAAACAGGTACATTCCCAAACAAAATGAAAATAGCTAAAGTTGCACCAATTTATAAGACTGGAGATAAACATCAATTTACAAATTATAGACCTGTTTCTTTACTTCCACAATTTTCTAAAATCATTGAAAAACTGTTTAATAACAGATTAGAGAGTTTCATAAATAAAAATAGAATACTCGAAGAGAACCAATATGGATACAGAGCTAATGTCTCAACTTCAATGGCTTTAATTGAAATTACAGAAGAAATTACCAATGCAATAGACAGTAAAAAATGTGCAGCAGCAGTTTTTATGGATCTAACTAAAGCATTTGACACAATTAATCACAATATTTTAATCAAAAAACTAGAACGATATGGCATCAGAGGGTTAGTCTTAAACTGGATAAGAAGTTATCTAACGAACAGGAAACAATACGTGAAGCTAGGCGAACACACGTCTACAACGCTAAATATATCCTGTGGTGTACCTCAGGGATCAATATTAGGACCTAAATTATTCAATCTCTATATAAATGACATTTGTAAAGTTACAAAAGATTTAAAGTTAGTATTATTTGCGGATGATACAACAGCGTTTTGTTCAGGAGAGAACACACAGGAGATAATACAAATAATAGCAGAAGAAATTAACAAATTAAAAAGATGGTTTGACAAAAACAGACTATCGTTGAATCTTAGTAAAACTAAAATAATGCTATTTGGTAATAGTAGAAGAGAAAGTCAAACACAAATACAAATAGACGGAATAGAAATTGAAAGAGTAAATGAAACCAAATTTCTAGGTATAATGATTGATGATAAATTGAACTGGAAATCTCACGTAAAAAATATACAACATAAAGTAGCAAGAAACACGTCAATAATGAATAAAGCAAAACATGTTCTAGACAAAAAATCACTTCATAGTCTATACTGCTCACTAGTGTTACCATATCTGAGCTACTGTGTAGAAATATGGGGAAATAATTACAAAAGTACACTTCATTCATTAACGGTGTTACAAAAAAGATCAGTTAGAATAATACATAATGTTGGATATAGAGAACATACAAATCCTTTATTTATTGAATCAAAGATACTGAAATTCCACGACATAGTGAATTTGCAAACAGCTAAAATTATGCACAAAGCAAACTATAACCTGCTACCCAAGAATATACAACAATTCTTCTCAACAAAAGAGGAGAAATATAATCTTAGAGAAAAATGTAATTTAAAACATTTGTACGCACGTACAACACTTAAGACCTTCAGTATATCAGTATGTGGAATTAAATTATGGAATGGATTAAGCAAAGCAATCAAACAATGTACTAATATGATCCACTTCAAGAAACTCTTCAAACTTAAAGTGTTTACAAAGTACAAAGAAGAAGAACCATGACATACATTTTCAATTTATTTCATCCATTCATTCATTCATTCTTAAAGTAATCTTACTTATCTCATCATATGAAATATGACTTTCTTCACCAATTATTATTATTAAATTCTTACTATTATGTATTTATTTATTTTTATTGTGATTACATATGGAGTTTATTGTGAAAAAATTGAGAACAGGAAGTGAATAAAAAAAGTTTCAGCAACTGTTATGTAAAGAAAAGGGGTAGGATTAAATAAGCTCTGCTTCTTCCTACTCCTTTTCGAACATGTTGAAAAGAGAAACTGGAAATTGTGATGTTCGAAATAAACTCAAACTCAACTCAACACTGTAGGTTTTACAGTAACTTACTGCTGGTCGATATTTTTTGAAAAATGCAACAAAATTTACAGTACTTAACTGCATTTAAGAAGAACATGATAGGTTGATTGGCAACACTAAATTGGCCCTAGTGTGTGAATGTGAGTGTGAATGTTGTCTGTCTATCTGTGTTGGCCCTGCGATGAGGTGGCGACTTGTCCAGGGTGTACCCCGCCTTCCGCCCGATTGTAGCTGAGATAGGCTCCAGCGACCCCGAAGGGAATAAGCGGTAGAAAATGGATGGATGGATGGAGTATATAACTGTAATTTTATTTTTTATTTTTACAGTAATTTTTTACAGTGAAGGTCATGGGTGTCAAACTCTGGCCCGTGGGCCAAATTTGGCCCAACGTGTAATTTGACTTGGCCCTTGAGGCAATATCAAATTAACACTAAAGCTGGACCGGCGATTATACATTGCGGCAGTGCCGCGGTAACACCGCATTCACCGCTACTTCTAATACTTGCCAAGACAAAAGTGACTCCAGCACTCCTCCCGAATTTTTTTTTTTTTTTTCAGCTAGTCAAACGAGTGCCGGCCCAGTTTCATGTGAGTGCAGCTTCTGCACCCACACACAATTGAATGCAACGCATACTTCATCAACAGCGATACAGGTTACACTGACGGTAGCCAAATAAAAAACTTTAACACTTTTAGAAATATACGCCACACTGTGAATCCACACCAAACAAGAATGACAAACACATTTCGGGAGAACATCCGCACCGTAACACAACATAAACACAACACAACAAATACCCAGAACCCTTTGTAGCACTAAATCTCCCGGGACGCTACAAGGTGTGTGTGTGTGAGGGGGGGTTGGTGGTAGCGGGGGTGTATTTTGTAGCGTCCCGAAAGAGTTAGTGCTGCAAAAGATTCTGGGTATTTGTTCTTTTGTGTTCATGTTATGTTACGGTGCGGATGTTCTCCCAAAAAGTGTTTTTTATTTTTGTTTGGTGTGGGTTCACAGTGTGGCGTATATTTCTAACAGTGTTAAAGTTTTTTATACTGGCACCCTCAGTGTAACCTGTATCGCTGTTGATGAAGTATGCGTTGCATTCATTTGTGTATGCATGCTGAAGCTGCACATATCTTGTGACTGGGTGTGAAGGATGTTAGAATTGGGTGTACGAGATATGACTGTTGAACACCTTTGTTCGATAATGAAAGTTACCTCAGCTCAAAGCCTGAGCCCCGACATTAAAGAACTAGCATCTAAAAAAAGATGCCAGGTATCTGGCTTGGGCGCATCAAATTAGATCAGTGTGTTGCAAACTGAGCAGTTTAAAGTCCTGAATGGTTGTTTTATTCATTGTTATTTTATTTTCAAATTTATTAGCCTGTGGAAAAAGTTAATGTTGATATTTACCTCAGAAGGCTGCAAATAGAAAAGAGGCATTCAATGTTTATTTAAATTGTATTTGATATGCAATTTATATTTTTTAATTATTATTATTATTATTTGAAACTCCATTTTGCATGTCACTATAAAGTTATATAAGCCTTGCTTGTTCAATATTCAATGCAAAACTTGTTTGGGTCCCTATTAAAAGGTTAATTTGTTCAACCTTGGCCCGCGGCTTTGTTCAGTTTTAAACTTTGGCCCACTCTGTATTTGAGTTTGACACCCCTGGTGAAGGTGAATCTCTGTCATCCTGGAGGCCACGGGGAAGACCCAGGACACATTGGGAACACTATGTCTCCCGGCTGGCCTGGGAACGCCTCGGGATCCCCTGACAAAAGGTCCTAGGTGAGGGATCAGACAAAGAGCAGCTCAAAGACCTTTATGAAAAGTACAAATCGAGGACCTAGATTTTTTCTCGCCCAGGCGCAGGTCACCGTGGCTCCCCTGTGGAGCCAGGCGCAGAGGTGGGGCACGATGGCGAGCGACTGGTGGCCGGGCCTGTCTCCATGGGGCCCTGCCGGGCTCAGCTCGAAGAGGCAACGTGGGTCAACCCTCCAATGGGCTCACCACTCATGGGCCCATTGAGGTCATAGAGGTCGGATGCAGTGTGAACTGGGCGGTAGCCGAAGGCAGGGCACTTGGCGGTCCGATTATCGGCTACATAAGCTCGCTCTTGGGACGTGCAACGTCACCTCGCTGGGAGGGAAAGAGCCTGAGCTGGTGCGCGAGGTGAAGAAGTTCCGGCTAGATATAGTTGGACTCACTTCGACGCACAGCAAGGGCTCTGGAACCTGTTCTCTCAAGAGGGGCTGGACTCTCTTCCACTCTGGCGTTGCAAGCAATGAGAGGCTGGGGTGGCAATTGTTGTTGCTCAAAGCCTGCACGTTGGACTTTAACCCAGTAGACGAGATGGTAGCTTCCCTCCGCCTTCGGGTTGGGTGACGGGTCCTGACTGTTGTTTGTGTTTACGCACCAAACAGCAGCTCAGAGTACCCACTCTTTTTGGATTCCCTTGAGGGAGTACTGGAGAGTGCTCCCTCGGGTGATTCCCTTGTTCTGTTGGGGGACTTCAATGCTCATGTTGGCAAGGACAGTGAAACCTGGAGAGTCGTGATTGGGAAAAATGGCCACCCGGATCTGAACCCAAGTGGTGCTTTGTTATTGGACTTTTGTGCTCGTCACGGATTGTCCATAACAAACACAATGTTCAAACATAAGGAAGAACTTTGAACATGTCACGAGGGAGGTGCTGGACATTGAGTCTGAGTGGACCATGTTCCGTGCCTCTCTTGTCGAGCCTGCTGATTGGCGCTGTGGCCGCAAGGTGTTTGGTGCCTGTCGTGGCGGTAATCCTAGAACTCGCTGGTGGCCACCAGCAGTGAGGGATGCCGTCAAGCTGAAGAAAGAGCCTATCGGGTCCTTTTGGCTCATGGGACTCCAGAGGCAGCGGGCATACCGACAGGCCAAGCAGTGCCTGGGGAATCTGTGGTGGACTCTCCTATTTCTGGGGCTTAGGTTGCCTAGGTAGTTAAAAAGCTCCTCTGTGGCAAGGCCCCGGTGGTGGATGAGTTCCTTAAGGCTCTGGATACTGTGGGGCTGTCTTGGTTGACAAGACTCTGCAACATCGCGTGAACATTGGGGGCGGTACCTCTGGATTGGCAGACCGGGGTGGTGGTTCCTCTCTTTAAGAAGGGGAACCGGAGGGTGTGTTCCAACTATCGTGAAACACACTCCTCAGCCTTCCCGGTAAGGTCTATTCATGTGTACTGGAGAGGAGGAAACTCGGATCCAGGACGAACAGTGTGGTTTTCGTCCTGGTCGTGGAACGGTAGACCAGGTCTATACTCTCGGCAGGGTCCTTGAGTGTGAAGCGACTGGGATGAGAATCAGCACCTCCAAGTCCAAGTCCATGGTTCTCGCGCAGGAAAGGGTCGAGTGCCATCTCCAGGTTGGGGAGGAGATCTTGCCCCAAGTGGAGGAGTTCAAGTACCTAGGAGTCTTGTTCACGAGTGAGGATAGAGTGGATCGAGAGATCCACAGGCGGATTGGTGCGGCGTCTTCAGTATTGAGGACGCTATATCGATCCGTTGTGGTGAAGAAGGAGCTGAGCCAGAAGGAAAAGCTCTCAATTTACCGTCGATCTACGTTCCCAGCTTTGGGTTATGACCGAAAGGACAAGCGGCCGAAATGTGTTTCCTCTGCCGGGTGGTGGGTCTCTCCCTTAGAGACAGGGTGAGAAGCTCTGTCATCCGGGAGGAACTCAAAGTAAAGCCGCTGCTCCTCCACATTGAGAGGAGCCATGAGGTGGTTCGGGCATCTGCTCAGGATGCCACCCGAACGCCTCTATGGAGGTGTGGCAGGAGGCCACGGGGAAGTCCTAGGACACATTGGAAAGACTATGTCCCCGGCTGGCCTGGGAACGCCTCGGAATACCCCGAGAAGAGCTGGACGAAGTGGCTGGGGAGAGGGAAGTCTGGGATTTTCTGCTCAGGCTACTGCCTGACCTCGGATAAGCGGAAGAAAATGGATGGATTTAGAATGACAGTTATACTGTCAGATTGAGTACAAAAACTAACTAAACCTTACACAATATAATGTTTCTAGTAAAACTCACAAAGATACATATCTCCAGGCATTATTAGCCATTTTGCATGTGTGGTTTAGGAGTTATGTTTAAATAAATAACTGTCAGATTGAGTGTGACAGTAAACTGTCATAGTGAGTAAAACCCTTATTTTGTATTTGCAAACCTTACAAAAACAACTAAATCTAGTTAAACTCACACAGATACAATATTACAGGCATTTTTAGACATAATGCATGTTTGGTTTTAGAGTAATGTTTATATAACTTTCATATTTAGTATGACAGCTGTACTGTCATATTGAATAAAAAAAACAACTAACTTGTGTCTTTGCAAACCTTACAAAATACCATTTTTCTAGTAAAACTAACTAGATACATGCTCCAGGCATTATTAGCCATTTTGCATGTGTTGTTTGAGTTATGTTTAAAAAACTGTCATATTGAGTGTGACAGTATACTGTCATAAAACCCAATTTTTGTATTTGCAACCCTGATTCTAGTAAAACTCACATATATACAATATTACAGGCAGTTTTGGACATAATGCATGTTTGGTTTTGGAGTTATGTTTATATAACTTTCATATATAGTATGACAGCTAAACTGTTATATTGAGTAAAAAAACTAACTTGTGTTTGTCATAAAACCCAATTTTTGTATTAGCAAACCATACAAATGATTCAAATAAAACTCACATGGATTCAATATTACAGGCATTTTCAGACATTTTGCATGTTTGGTTTAGGAATTATGTTGTGATACATTTGTATTGCTTTTTTCACACTATCTCAGGATTTTTAGAACATTACTGTCATATTGAGTAAAAAAATAATTTTTGTGTTTGCAAGCCTTAAAAAAAGCATATGTGTATGCATTATTAGCCATTTTTCAGGTGTGGTTTAGGAGTTATGTTTAAATAACTGTCATATTGAGTGTGGCGTTATACTGTCATAGTGAGTTAAAAAAAACTAACTTGTGTCTTTGCAAACCTTACAAAAGAAAATGTTTCTAGCAACACTCACAAAGATAATTTTTTTCACGCTATTAGACATGTTTCATGTGTATTTAGGAGTTATAATTAAATAACTTTCATATTGAGTGTTAAAGTTATAATGTCATTATGTGTAAAACCTAATTTTTGTATTTGCAAACCTTACAAAAACAATTGATTCTAGTAAAACTTATATAGATTCAATATTACAGGCATTTTTAGACAATTTACATGTTTGGTTTAAAAGTTGTGTTTGAATACATTTGTATTGCTTTTTTCGCATTATCTCAGGATTCTAAGATCATTACTTTCATATTGAGTAAAACACTACTTTTTGTTTTTGCAAACCTTACAAACTCACATGAATACATTATTATAAGCAATTTTAGACATGACACACGTTTGGTTTTGGAGTTATGTTTATATAACTTTTATATTTAGTATGACTGTTATACTGTCATATTGAATAAAAAAAAACTAGCTTGTGTCTTTGCAAACTTTACAAAATATCATTTTTCTAGTAAAACTAACAAAGATACATGTCTCCAGGCATTATTACCCATTTTGCATGGGTTGTTTAGGAATTATGTTTAAATACATTTTTATTGCTTTTTTCGCATTATCTCAGGATTCTTAGATCATTACTTTCATATTGAGTAAAAAACTACTTTTTGTTTTTGCAAACCTTACAAACTCACATAAATACATTATTGCAGGCATTTTTAGACATAACACATGTTTGGTTTTGGAGTTTTGTTTATATAACTTTTATATTTAATATGACTGTTATACTGTCATATTGAATTAAAAAAAACTAGCTTGTGTCTTTGCAAACTTTACAAAAGTTCATTTTTCTAGTAAAACTAACAAAGATACATGTCTCCAGGCATTATTACCCATTTTGCATGGGTTGTTTAGGAATTATGTTTAAATACATTTTTATTGCTTTTTTCGCATTATCTCAGGATTTTAAGATCATTACTTTCATATTGAGTAAAAAACTACTTTTTGTTTTTGCAAACCTTACAAACTCACATTAATACATTATTACAGGCATTTTTAGACATGACACATGTTTGGTTTTGGAGTTATGTTTATATAACTTTCATATTTAGTATGACTGTTATACTGTCATATTGAATAAAAAACAACTAGCTTGTGTCTTTGCAAACTTTACAAAATATACCTTTCCTAGTAAAACTAACAAAGATACATGTCTCCAGGCATTATTACCCATTTTGCCTGGGTTGTTTAGGAATTATGTTTGAATACATTTTTATTGCTTTTTTCGCATTATCTCAGGATTTTAAGATCATTACTTTCATATTGAGTAAAAAACTACTTTTTGTTTTTGCAAACCTTACAAACTCACGTTAATACATTATTACAGGCATTTTTAGTCATGACACATGTTTGGTTTTGGAGTTATGTTTATATAACTTTCATATTTAGTATGACTGTTATACTGTCATATTGAATAAAAAAAAACTAGCTTGTGTCTTTGCAAACTTTACACAAGATCATTTTTCTAGTAAAACTAACAAAGATACATGTCTCCAGGCATTATCACCCATTTTGCATGGGTTGTTTAGGAATTATGTTTAAAGACATTTTTATTGCTTTTTTCGCATTATCTCAGGATTCTTAGATCATTACTTTCATATTGAGTAAAAAACTACTTTTTGTTTTTGCAAACCTTACAAACTCACATAAATACATTATTACAGACATTTTTAGACATGACACATGTTTGGTTTTGGAGTTATGTTTATATAACTTTTATATTTAGTATGACTGTTATACTGTCATATTGAATAAAAAACACTAGCTTGTGTCTTTGCAAACTTTACAAAAGATTATTTTTCTAGTAAAACTAACAAAGATACATGTCTCCTGGCATTATTACCCATTTTGCATGGGTTGTTTAGGAATTATGTTTAAAGACATTTTTATTGCTTTTTTTGCATTATCTCAGGATTCTTAGATCAATACTTTCATATTGAGTAAAAAATTACTTTTTGTTTTTGCAAACCTTACAAACTCACATTAATACATTATTACAGGCATTTTTAGACATGACACATGTTTGGTTTTGGAGTTATGGTTATATTACTTTCATATTTAGTAGGACTGTTATACTGTCATATTGAATAAAAAAAAACTGGCTTGTGTCTTTGCAAACTTTACAAAAGATCATTTTTCCAGTAAAACTAAAAAAGATACATGTCTCCAGGCATTATTAGCCATTTTGCATGGGTTGTTTAGGAATTAAGTTTAAATACATTTTTATTGCTTTTTTCGCATTATCTCAGGATTCTAAAATCCTTACTTTCATATTGAGGAAAAAACTACTTTTTGTTTTTGCAAACCTTACAAACTCACATAAATACATTATTATAGGCAATTTTAGACATGACACACGTTTGGTTCTGGAGTTATGTTTATATAACTTTCATATTTAGTATGACTGTTATACTGTCTTATTGAATAAAAACAACTAGCTTGTGTCTTTGCAAACTTTACAAAATATATATTTCCTAGTAAAACTAACAAAGATACATGTCTCCAGGCATTATTACCCATTTTGCCTGGGTTGTTTAGGAGTTATGTTTAAATACATTTTTATTGCTTTTTTCGCATTATCTCAGGATTCTAAGATCATTACTTTCATATTGAGTAAAAAACTACTTTTTGTTTTTGCAAACCTTACAAACTCTCATAAATACATTATTACAGACATTTTTAGACATGACACATGTTTGGTTTTGGAGTTATGTTTATATAACTTTTATATTTAGTATGACTGTTATACTGTCATATTGAATTAAAAAAAACTAGCTTGTGTCTTTGCAAACTTTACAAACGATAATTTTTCTAGTAAAACTAACAACGATACATGTGTCCAGGCATTATTAGACATTTTGCATGTGTTGTTTAGGAGTTATGTTTAAATACATTTTTATTGCTTTTTTCGCATTATCTCAGGATTCTAAGATCATTACTTTCATATTGAGTAAAAAACTACTTTTTGTTTTTGCAAACCTTACAAACTCACATTAATACATTATTACAGGCATTTTTAGACATGACACATGTTTGGTTTTGGAGTTATGTTTATATAACTTTCATATTTAGTAGGACTGTTATACTGTCATATTGAATAAAAAAAAAACTGGCTTGTGTCTTTGCAAACTTTACAAAAGATCATTTTTCCAGTAAAACTAAAAAAGATACATGTTTCCAGGCATTATTAGCCATTTTGCATATATTGTTTAGGAGTAATGTTTAAATACATTTTTATTGCTTTTTTCGCATTATCTCAGGATTTTAAGAACATTACAGTCATATTGAGTAAAAAAACTACTTTTTGTGTTTGCAAGATTTAAAAAAGCATGTGTTTCGAGTAAAACGGCCAAGGATGCATTATTTCAGGCATTATTAGCCATTTTTCATGTGTGGTTTGAGTTATGGTTAAATAACTGTCATATACTGTCAGTTATGACATAGTAAGTAAAACCTAATTTATGTATTTGCAAACCTTACAAAATCATTTAAATCTAGTAAAACTCACATGGATTCAATATTACAGACATGTTTAGACATTTTGCATGTTTGGTTTAGGAATTATGTTGGAATCATTTTTATTAATTTGTTCGTATTATCTCAGAATTTTAGAACATTACTGTCATATTGAGTAAAAAAATAATTGTTGTGTTTGCAAGCCTTAAAAAAGCATATGTTTCGAGTAAAACTTATTATTTCAGGCATTGTTAGTCATTTTTCATGTGTAGTTTAAGAGTTATGTTTAAATAACTGTCATATTGAGTGTGGCAGTTATACTGTCATATTGAGTAAAAAAAACTAACCTGTCTTTGCAAACCTTACAAAAGAAAATGTTTCTAGTAACACTCACAAAGATACATTTTTTCACGCATTATTAGACATGTTTCATGTGTGGTTAGGAGTTATAAATAAATAATTGTCATATTGAGTGTTACAGTTTTAATGTCATTATGTGTAAAACCTAATTTTTGTATTTTCAAACCTTACAAAAACAATTGATTCTAGTAAAACTTATATAGATTCAATATTACAGGCATTTTTAGACATTTTACATGTTTGGTTTAAAATTTGTGTTTGAATACATTTGTATTGCTTTTTTCGCATTATCTCGGGATTCTAAGAACATTACTTTCATATTAAGTAAAAAACTACTTTTTGTTTTTGCAAACCTTACAAACTCACATAAATACATTATTACAGGCATTTTTAGACATGACACATGTTTGGTTTTGGAGTTATGTTTATATAACTTTCATATTTAGTATGACTGTTATACTGTCATATTGAATAAAAAAAACTAGCTTGTGTCTTTGATATCTTTACAAAAGATCATTTTTTTAAACTAACAACGTTACATGTCTCCCTAGGCATTATTAGCCATTTTGCATGTGTTGTTTAGGAGTTAGGTTAAATACATTTTTATTGCTTTTTTCCCATTATCTCAGGGTTCTAAGAACTTTAAAGTCAAGTAAAAAACTACTTTTTGTGTTTGCAAAATGTAAAACTCAGTAAAACTCCCAATGATTCATTATTTCAGGCATTATTAGCCATTTTTTTGTGTGGTTTATGAGTTATGTTTAAATAACTGTCATATTGAGTGTGATTTTGTCATTGTGAGTAAAACCTAATTTTTGTATTTGCAAACCTTACAAAAACAACCGATTCTAGGAAAACTCACATTGATACAATATTACAGGCATGTTTAGACATATTGCATGTTTGGTTTTGGAGTTATATTTATATAACCTGCTTTCTGACCCGCCACCTTTGTGGTTTGCGTGTCCCACTGATCCAGGAACTATGTTGTCCGGGGGCTTCTATGGTCTCCCAAGACAAACAGGTCCTAGGTGAGGGATCAGACAAAGAGCAGCTCAAAGACCTTTATTAAAAGTACAATTGAGGACCTAGATTTTTCCTCGCCCAGACGCAGGTCACCTCTGGGCCTGTGGAGCCAGGCCCAGAGGTGTGGCACGATGGCGATTGACGGGCCTGTCCCCATGGGGCCCAGCCGTGCTCAGCTCGAAGAGGCAACGTGGATCCCCCCTCCAGGGCTCACCACTCATGGGCTGGGTCATAGAGGGTGCAGTGTGAGCTGGGCGGAAGCCGAAGGCAGGGCACTTGGTGGTCCGATTATCGGCTACATAAGCTCGCTCTTGGGACATGGAACGTCACCTCGCTGGGAGGGAAGGAGCCTGAGCTGGTGCATGAGGTGGAGACGTTCCCGGCTAGATATAGTTGGACTCACAGCAAGGGCTCTGGAACCTGTTCTCTCAGAGGGGCTGGACTGAGCTGAACTTTCATTACTTGCAACGCCAGAGTGGAAGAGATTCCACACTGGCGTTGCAACTAATGACAATTCTTGTTGCCCCCCGGCTCAAAGCCTGCACGTTGGACTTTAAACCCAATAGACGAGATGGTAGCTTCCTTCAGCCTTCGGGTTGGGTGACGGGTCCTGACTGTTGTTTGTGTTTACACACCAAACAGCAGCTCAGAGTACCAACTCTTTTTGGATTCCCTTGAGGGAGTACTGGAGAGTGCTCCCTCGGGTGATTCCCTTGTTCTGCTGGTGGACTTCAACGCTATGTTGGCAACGACAGTGAAACCTGGAGAGTCGTGATTGGGAAAAATGGCCAACCGGATCTGAACCCAAGTGGTGCTTTGTTATTGGACTTTTGTGCTTGTCACGGATTGTCCATAACAAACACAATGTTCAAACATAAGGGTGTCCATATGTGCACTTGGCACAAGGACACCCTCGGCCGCATGATTGACTTTGTAGTTGTGTCATGGGATTTGCGGCCTCATGTTTTGGACACTCGGTGAAGAGAGGGGCAGAGCTTTCCACCAACCACCACCTGGTGGTGAGCTGGCTCCGATGGTAGGGGAGGATGCCGGTCAGACCTGGCAGGCCCAAACGCATTGTAAGGGTCTGCTGGGAACACCTAGCAGAGTCCCCTGAAGAACTTTGAACATGTCCGGAAGAACTTTGAACATGTCACGAGGGAGGTGCTGGACATTGAGTCTGAGTGGACCATGTTCCGTTCCTCTCTTGTTGAGCCAGCTGATTGAAGCTGTGGCCGCAAGGTGTTTGGTGCCTGTCGTGGCGGTAATCCACCAGCAGTGAGGGATGCTGTCAAGCTGAATAAAGAGCCACCGGGTCCTTTTGGCTCATGGGACTCCAGAGGCAGTGGGCATACCGACAGGCCAAGCGAGACCTCCTCAGTCCCACCAACACGTCTTCCTATGAGGAAACAGTGCCTGGGAAGTCTGTGGTGGGCTCTCCTATTTCTGGGGCTGAGGTTGCCAAGGTAGTTAAAAAGCTCCTCGGTGGCAAGGCCCCGGGGGTATGAGCTCCGTCCGGAGTTCCTTAAGGCTCTGGATGCTGTGGGGCAGTCTTGGTTGACAAGACTTTGCAACATTGCGTCTACATCGGGGGCGGGACCTCTGGATTGGCAGACCGGGGTGGTGGTTCCTCTCTTTAAGAAGGGGAACCGGTGAGGGTGTGTTCCAACTATCGTAGATCACACTCCTCAGCCTTCCCGGTAAGGTCTATTCATGTGTACTGGAGAGGAGGAACCTCTGATCCAGGACGGACAGTGTGGTTTTCGTCCTGGTCGTGGAACGGTAGACCAGCTCTATACTCTCGGCAGGGTCCTTGAGTGTGCATGGGAGTTTGCCCAACCAGTCTACATAAGTTTTGTGGACTTGGAGAAGACATTCGACCTTGGCCCCCGGTAAATCCTGTGGGGAGTGCTCAGAGAGTATGGAGTATCGGCATGTCTGATTGTGGCGGGTGTCTCCCTGTATGATCAGTGTCAGAGCTTGGTCCGCATTGCCGGCAGTATGTCGGACCCCTTTCCAGTGAGGGTTGGACTCCGCCAAGGCTGCCCTTTGTCACCGATTCTGTTCATAACTTTAATGGACAGAATATCTAGGCGCAGTCATGGCTTTGAGGATCCCCTCAACGCCATGACTGCGCCTGGTTTGGTGGCTGCAGGATTAGGTCTCTGCTTTTTGCAGATGATGTGGTCCTGATGGCTTCAACTGGCCAAGATCTTCAGCTTTCATTGGATCGGTTCGCAGTGAAGCGACTGGGATGAGAATCAGCACCTCCAAGTCCGATTCCATGGTTCTCGCCCAGGGAAAGGGTGGAGTGCCATCTCGAGGTTGGGAAAGAGATCTTGCCCCAAGTGAAGGAGTTCAAGTACCTAGGAGTCTTGTTCACGAGTGAGGATAGAGTGGATTGTGAGATCTACAGGCGGATCGGTGCGGCGTCTTCAGTAATGAGGACGCTATATCGATCCGTTGTGGTGAAGAAGGAGCTGAGCCAGAAGGAAAAGCTTTCAATTTACCGGTCGATCAACGTTCCCATCCTCACCATGGTCATGAGCTTTGGGTTATGACCGAAAGGACAAGGTCACGGGTACAAGCGGCCGAAATGAGTTTCCTCCGCCGGGTGGTGGGTCTCTCCCTTAGAGATAGGGTGAGAAGCTCTGTCATCTGGGAGGAACTCAGTGTAAAGCCTCTGCTCCTCCACATTGAGAGGAGCCAGATGAGGTGGTTCGGGCATCTGCTCAGGATGCCACCCGAACGCCTCCCTAGGTCCGAACGGCAGGAGGCCATGGGGAAGACCTAGGATACATTGGAAAGACTATGGCCTGGGAACGCCTCGGGATCCCCCGAGAAGAGCTGGACGAAGTGGCTGGGGAGAGGGAAGTCTGGGCTCTCTGCTTAGGCTGCTGCCCCCGCAACCCGACCTCGGATAAGCGGAAGAAAATGGATGGATTTAGTATGACAGTTATACTGTCATATTGAGTGTGACAGTATACTGTCATAAAACCCAATTTTTGTATTTGTAAACCTGATTCTAGTAAAACTCACATCTATACAATATTACAGGCAATTTTGGACATAATGCACGTTTGGTTTTGGAGTTATGTTTATATAACTTTAATATATAGTATGACATCTATACTGTTATAATGAGTAAAAAAACTAACTTGTGTCTGTCATAAAACTCCATTTTTGTATTTGCAAACCTTACAAAAACAAATGATTCTAGTAAAACTCACATGGATTCAATATTACAGGCATTTTTAGACATTTTGCATGTTTGGTTTAGGAATTATGTTGGAATACATTTGTATTGCTTTTTTTCACATTATCTCAACATTTTAAGAACTTACTGTCATATTGAGTAAAAAAAACTTTTTGTGTTTGCAAGCCTTAAAAAAACAACCGATTCTAGTAAAACTCACATTGATACAATATTACAGGCATGTTTAGACATCTTGCATGTTTGGTTTTGGAGTTATGTTTATATAACCTGCTTTCTGAGCCGCCACCTTTGTGGTTTGCGTGTCCCACTGATCCTAGGAGCTATGTTGTCCGGGGGCTTCTATGCCCCCTGGTAGGGTCCCCCAAGACAAACAGGTCCTAGGTGAGGAATCAGACAAAGAGCAGCTCAAAGACCTTTATGAAAAGTACAAATCGAGGACCTAGATATTTTCTCGCCCGGACGCGGGTCACCGTGGCTCCCCTGTGGAGCCAGGCCCAGAGGTGGGGCACGATGGCGAGCGACTGGTGCCCATGGGGCCCAGCTCGAAGAGGCAACGTGGGTCCCCCCTGCAATAGGCTCACCACTCATGGGCTGGGTCATAGAGGTCGGGTGCAGTGTTAGCTGGGCGGAAGCCGAAGGCAGGGCACTTGGCGGTCCGATTATCGGCTACATAAGCTCGCTCTTGGGACGTGGAACGTCACCTCGCGAGGTGGAGAAGTTCCCGGCTAGATAAAGCTGGACTCACTTCGACGCACAGCAAGGGCTCTGGAACCTGTTCTCTCAAGAGGGGTTGGACTCTCTTCCACTCTGGCGTTGCAAGTAATGAGAGGCTGGGTTGGCAATTCTTGTTGCCCCCCGGCTCAAAGCCTGCACGTTGGACTTAACCCAGAAGACGAGATGGTAGCTTCCCTCCGCTTTCGGGTTGGGTGACGGGTCCTGAATGTTGTTGGTGTTTACGCACCAAACAGCAGCTCAGAGTACCCACTCTTTTTGGATTCCCTTGAGAGTGCTCCCTCGGGTGATTCCTTTGTTCTGCTGGGGGTCTTCAACGCTCATGTTGGCAACGACTTTGAAACCTGGAGAGTCGTGATTGGGAAAAATGGCCACCCGGATCTGAACCCAAGTGGTGCTTTGTTATTGGACTTTTGTGCTCGTCACGGATTGTCCATAACAAACACAATGTTCAAACATAAGGGTGTCCATATGTGCACTTGGCACCAGGACACCCTCGGCCGCAGTTCCATTATTGACTTTGTAGTTGTGTCATGGGATTTGCGGCCTCCTGTTTTGGACACTCGGGTGAAGAGAGGGGCGAGCTTTCTACCGATCACCACCTGGTGAGCTGGCTCCGATGGTGGGGTAGGATCCCGGACAGACCTGGCAGGCCCAAACGCATTGTGAGAGTCTTTTGGGAATGCCTAGCAGAGTCTCCTGTCAGAGAGAGTTTCCTTTTCTACCTCCGGAGGAACTTTGAACATGTCACAAAGGAGGTGCTGGACATTGAGTCTGAATGGATCATGTTCCGTGCCTCTCTTGTCAAGCCAGCTGATTGGAGCTGTGGCCGCAAGGTGTTTGGTGCCTGTCGTGGCGGTAATCCTAGAACCCGCTGGTGGCCACCAGCAGTGCGGGATGCCGTCAAGCTGAAGAAAGAGCTTATCTGGTCCTTTTGGCTCATGGGACTCCAGAGGCAGCGGGCATACCGACAGGCCAAGCAGTGCCTGGGGAATCTGTGGTGGGCTCTCCTATTTCTGGGGCTGAGGTTGCCAAGGTAGTTAAAAAGCTCCTCGGTGGCAAGGCCCCGGGGGTGGATGAGCTCCGTCCGGAGTTCCTTAAGGCTCTGGATGCTGTGGGGCTGTTTTAGTTGACAAGACTCTGCAACACCGCATGGACATCAGGGGCGGTACCTCTGGATTGTCAGACCGGGGTGGTGGTTCCTCTCTTTAAGAAGGGGAACCGGAGGGTGTGTTCCAACTATCGTAGATCACACTCCTCAGCCTTCCCGGTAAGGTCTATTCATGTGTACTGGAGAGGAGGAACCTCATATCCAGGACGAACAGTGTGGTTTTCGTCCTGGTCGTGGAACGGTAGACCAGCTCTATACTCTCGGCAGGGTCCTTGAGTGTGCATGGGAGTTTGTCCAACCAGTCTACATGTGCTTTGTGGACTTGGAGAAGACATTCGACCGTGGGCACCTCGGGAAGTCCTGTGGGGAGTGCTCAGAGAGTATGGGGTATCGGCATGTTTGATTGTGGCGGGTCGCTCCCTGTATGATCAGTGTCAGAGCTTGGTCCGCATTGCCAGCAGTAAGTCGGACCCCTTTCCAGTGAGGGTCGGACCGGAGTCCAACCCTCGTGTTGGCTGCCCTTTGTCACCAAATGTGTTCATAAATTTTATGGACAGAATTTCTAGGCGCAGGGGATCCGGTTTGGTTGCTGCAGGATTAGGTCTCTCCTTTTTGCAGATGATGTGGTCCTTATGGCTTTAACTGGCCAGGATTTTCAGCTCTCATTGAATTGGTTCGCAGCCGAGTGTGAAGCGACTGGGATGAGAATCAGCACCTCCAAGTCCGAGGTTCTCGTCCGGGAAAGGGTGGAGTGCCATTTCGAGGTTGGGCAGGAGATCTTGCCCCAAGTGGATGAGTTCAAGTACCTGGAGTCTTGTTCATGAGTGAGGGAAGAGTGGATCGTGAGATGCACAGGCTGGCGGCCGAAATGAGTTTTCTCCGCTGGGTGGCGGGTCTCTCCCTTACTGTAAGAATTTTCACCGTTTAATTACAGTAACCTACTGGCAGCTAATGGTTCCAGTATAAAACTGTTTTTTCTACAGCACACATACTGTGATTTATCACTACAGTTTATTACTTTAAAAAGTATCACAGTACTGTGCTGTATCAAATATACGCTTCACAGCATAATACTGTCATCTGTTTAGCGGCATTACACTGTTATTTTAGTGTATCTACTGTAATATCCATTAACAGTTAATTACAGTAAAATAATTGTAAGCACTATAGACTGAGCTTTACAGTATAATGCCACTAGAAGTTAATGAGTTGAACTTTTAATTTTTCAAAATCAAAACCCCTGCAAACTGCTGGCATAAAAATGACTGGAGAAATGGCCTTGCAAGATTATGTTTTTATTAACCAATTATTTTAAAGTGCATCAAATACATTCAATGTACATTTAGTGCATTCTTCTTATTTTCAGTAAAGCATTTTAACATTTATAACATGTCCACTTAATTTCTAACTGGAGACAAAACACTGAACACGAGTCCAGTGTTTAGTTGTCTGTTACATAAAGCCCCACTCAAAGTCTGTGAGATGTTTTATAAGGGTGGCTACGTGAGGATTTACAGTTGCTGCCTTTTTCTGGACAAGCTTCCCGGTCTTCTTGGACACCACCTTTCCCTGGCTAGCCTTTGTTCCCCTCTCAGGGTTAACGCCAATGAATCGCCTAAAAAAGAGAGAAAGCATATTAGATATTGTGTTGTGATTGAAGATTACTTGCAGTCGATACAGAACCCCCCTCACATTGTTATTTAGGAATATGCACTGCACAAATATTAATATCAATTTTAGGATATATGTGAGCCTATACCATAACCACAGCTGTAGATGAGTGAATGCTCTAATGGGTTTTAGACAATGGGTCTTAATGGGTTTTAGAGCTCATCCCTCTCTCTATTTATGTTTTCTCTCCATCTACGGGACCGTGTATTTACGCTGATGTTTCCTGCTTTCACCCATTTAACATATCGTTACCTGCTCATTACCTATCTTCTCTGCATCCTGGGGTCACACTGGTGCTTCTTGCCTTTACCCATTCAACATATCTTTACCTGCACATTACCTACCTTCTCTGCATAGTGTGGTCACACTGGTGCTTTCTACCTTTACCCATTCAAAATATCTTTACCTGCACATTACCTACCTTCTCTGTATCCTGGAGTCAAGCTGGTGTTTCCTGCCTTTACTAATTCAACATATCTTTACCTGCACATTACCTACCTTCTCTGTATCCTGGCGTCTAGCTGGTGTTTCCTGCCTTCACCCATTCAACATATCTTTACCTGCACATTACCTACCTTCCCTGCATCCTTGGGTCACACTGGTGCTTCTTTCTTTCACCATACAACATATCTTCACCTGCACATACCTACCTTGTCTGCATGGCCTCGACCACACCTGCGCTTCCTTCTTTCACCCATTCAACATACCTTCACCCGCACATTACCTACCTTCCCTGCATAGTGGGGTCACACTGGTGCTTCCTGCCTTTACCCATTCAACATATCTTCACCCGCACATTACCTACTTGCTCTGCATTCTCGGGTCAAGCTGGTGCTTCCTGCCATCATCCAGTCAACATATCTTTACCTGCAAATTACCTACTTTTTCTGCATCCTGGGGTCAAACAGGTGCTTCCTTCTTTGACCCAGTCAACATATCTTTACCTGCACATTACCTACCTTCTCTGTATCCTAAAGTCAAACTGGTGCTTCGGTCCCTAATAAGAAGGTCCACAAAGGAACAGAAGAGTCATTGATTTAAGGCACCACATTGGGGAAATGACAAGTCAAATTCCTGAACAGAGGTGAGAAATATAAAATAAAATATCCTAACAGTATTTTAACAGTATCAAGAGGATTTACCTTTGAACAAATTCCAATGTCCGAGGACCTTCCTCTTGGTATTCCAAGTTGAACACATAGTAGGTGGCAAGAAGGGCAGCAAGCCCTGAGATTAAGCTAGGTTGGACGCCTTTGCAGATGACATCACCTTCCATGCTGATCATCCAACGTTTTATTGTGACTTTGTCACCAGCAACTGGTACAGTCAAGAAATGCAGTTTATGTTCCTAAACAGTATCCAATATGGGTAGCATTTTAAAAGTATTTGGAATGGCCACCTCACTCGCTCTCTCTTTACTCTGTTTACATCTAGTCTCCTAAGGCAGTGGTTCTCAAATGGGGGTACGCGTACTCCTGGGGGTACTTGAAGGTATGCCAAGGGGTACGTGAGATTTTTTTTAAATATTCTAAAAATAGCAACAATTCAAAAATCCTTCATAAATATATTTATTGAATAATACTTCGACAAAATATGAATGTAAGTTCATAAACTGAACAACTAATCAAGTAGGCTATTCCATTCATTACCATAAAGCCAGAGTTTCCCCCATGCCATGATGGTTTGACCCTACCTGGCGGTGCCACACGGCACCAACTGTCAATCAACTATCCATGTAGAAAACAATGGAGGCTTGGTTAAAGCGTAGTGGACATGTTCCATAAATATTGATGTTAAAGATTTCTTTTTTTGTGAAGAAATGTTGAGAATGAAGTTCATGAATCCAGATGGATCTCTATTGCAATCCCCAAAGAGGGCACTTTAAGTTGATTACTTCTATGTGTAAAAATCTTTATTTATAATTGAATCACTTGTTTATTTTTCAACAAGTTTTTAGTTATTTTTATATCTTTTTTTCCAAATAGTTCAAGAAAGACCACAACAAATGAGCAATATTTTGCACTGTTATACAATTTAATAAATCAGAAACTGATGACATAGTGCTGTATTTTACTTCTTTATCTCTTTTTTTCAACCAAAAATGCTTTGCTCTGATTAGGGGGTACTTGAATTTAAAAAATGTTCACAGGGGTACATCACTGAAAAAAGGTTGAGAACCACTGTCCTAAGGCAGTGGTTCTCAACCTTTTTTCAGTGCTGTGAACATTTTTTTAATGCAAGTAGACCTCCATGTCTTCATAACAGGAATATCCTGAATTCTCAAGTTGCATATCACAATAGTCATCATCAGTGTTAATAACACAAGAGCTGCTTGGATTTGCTGTTGAGCAAGTCAAACTTCGTTCAGTGTAGCCGTAGTGCTTCCTTGACACGTGCGATGTGAAAGTAGACTTAACTGTAAATCTTTTTTCACATTGACTGAAGGGGCACGTAACTGTCCTACCTTCGGTAATATGACTTTTCAAATGCAGGAGAAGGGCCCGTATATCATCGCACTTCGCGCTACATGAGACAATATTACAAGGTAAACCTTCTGCGCTATACATATCAGTCCTACTCTTGCCATATTTATGACGACGGCTGTGAGTTTTGAAGGCTGAGAAGTTGGAAAAAACTCTTGTGCATTTAGGGAAAGCACCTTAAACGATGCATTAGGCATACAACTATGACTTCGCATGTGTCTAACATACGCAATTACATTGCTGCAAGTCGTAGCACATATGTTGCAAGTTATCATCTTTTATGATGACTATGACAAAAAAGAAGAAAACTTAGCTAGCTAGCATGCGGCGGTACATGCGCGTGGTCAACGATAGTGTCTGTGATGCTGACTGTGACGCTATGTCATTTCGGACTTTATAAATATATATATAAAGTAATTCAAACAGAAAATGACACATCAAGGTACAAGTGACTCTTACCTTGTTATCAAAAACACACGATGCAGTAGGATGGATTTAGCAGGGTCGGCCAGGTGAAATGAAGCTCGGTTGGACGAATTGTGGGCGGACCCAAGAAACAAGTCTGAAAAATACTGAATTACACTGTAGGTTTTACAGTAACTTACTGCTGGTCGATATTTTTTGAAAAATGCAACAAAATTTACAGTACTTAACTGCATTTAAGAAGAACATGATAGGTTGATTGGCAACACTAAATTGGCCCTAGTGTGTGAATGTGAGTGTGAATGTTGTCTGTCTATCTGTGTTGGCCCTGCGATGAGGTGGCGACTTGTCCAGGGTGTACCCCGCCTTCCGCCCGATTGTAGCTGAGATAGGCTCCAGCGACCCCGAAGGGAATAAGCGGTAGAAAATGGATGGATGGATGGAGTATATAACTGTAATTTTTTTTTTTTTTTTACAGTAATTTTTTACAGTGAAGGTCATGGGTGTCAAACTCTGGCCCGTGGGCCAAATTTGGCCCAACGTGTAATTTGACTTGGCCCTTGAGGCAATATCAAATTAACACTAAAGCTGGACCGGCGATTATACATTGCGGCAGTGCCGCGGTAACACCGCTACTTCTAATACTTGCCAAGACAAAAGTGACTCCAGCACTCCTCCCGAATTTTTTTTTTTTTTTTCAGCTAGTCAAACGAGTGCCGGCCCAGTTTCATGTGAGTGCAGCTTCTGCACCCACACACAATTGAATGCAACGCATACTTCATCAACAGCGATACAGGTTACACTGACGGTAGCCAAATAAAAAACTTTAACACTTTTAGAAATATACGCCACACTGTGAATCCACACCAAACAAGAATGACAAACACATTTCGGGAGAACATCCGCACCGTAACACAACATAAACACAACACAACAAATACCCAGAACCCTTTGTAGCACTAAATCTTCCGGGACGCTACAAGGTGTGTGTGAGTAGGTTAGGCTCAAAGACCTTTATGAAAAGTACAAATCGAGGACCTAGATTTTTTCTCGCCCAGGCGCAGGTCACCGTGGCTCCCCTGTGGAGCCAGGCGCAGAGGTGGGGCACGATGGCGAGCGACTGGTGGCCGGGCCTGTCTCCATGGGGCCCTGCCGGGCTCAGCTCGAAGAGGCAACGTGGGTCAACCCTCCAATGGGCTCACCACTCATGGGCCCATTGAGGTCATAGAGGTCGGATGCAGTGTGAACTGGGCGGTAGCCGAAGGCAGGGCACTTGGCGGTCCGATTATCGGCTACATAAGCTCGCTCTTGGGACGTGCAACGTCACCTCGCTGGGAGGGAAAGAGCCTGAGCTGGTGCGCGAGGTGAAGAAGTTCCGGCTAGATATAGTTGGACTCACTTCGACGCACAGCAAGGGCTCTGGAACCTGTTCTCTCAAGAGGGGCTGGACTCTCTTCCACTCTGGCGTTGCAAGCAATGAGAGGCTGGGGTGGCAATTGTTGTTGCTCAAAGCCTGCACGTTGGACTTTAACCCAGTAGACGAGATGGTAGCTTCCCTCCGCCTTCGGGTTGGGTGACGGGTCCTGACTGTTGTTTGTGTTTACGCACCAAACAGCAGCTCAGAGTACCCACTCTTTTTGGATTCCCTTGAGGGAGTACTGGAGAGTGCTCCCTCGGGTGATTCCCTTGTTCTGTTGGGGGACTTCAATGCTCATGTTGGCAAGGACAGTGAAACCTGGAGAGTCGTGATTGGGAAAAATGGCCACCCGGATCTGAACCCAAGTGGTGCTTTGTTATTGGACTTTTGTGCTCGTCACGGATTGTCCATAACAAACACAATGTTCAAACATAAGGAAGAACTTTGAACATGTCACGAGGGAGGTGCTGGACATTGAGTCTGAGTGGACCATGTTCCGTGCCTCTCTTGTCGAGCCTGCTGATTGGCGCTGTGGCCGCAAGGTGTTTGGTGCCTGTCGTGGCGGTAATCCTAGAACTCGCTGGTGGCCACCAGCAGTGAGGGATGCCGTCAAGCTGAAGAAAGAGCCTATCGGGTCCTTTTGGCTCATGGGACTCCAGAGGCAGCGGGCATACCGACAGGCCAAGCAGTGCCTGGGGAATCTGTGGTGGACTCTCCTATTTCTGGGGCTTAGGTTGCCTAGGTAGTTAAAAAGCTCCTCTGTGGCAAGGCCCCCGTGGTGGATGAGTTCCTTAAGGCTCTGGATACTGTGGGGCTGTCTTGGTTGACAAGACTCTGCAACATCGCGTGAACATTGGGGGCGGTACCTCTGGATTGGCAGACCGGGGTGGTGGTTCCTCTCTTTAAGAAGGGGAACCGAAGGGTGTGTTCCAACTATCGTGAAACACACTCCTCAGCCTTCCCGGTAAGGTCTATTCATGTGTACTGGAGAGGAGGAAACTCGGATCCAGGACGAACAGTGTGGTTTTCGTCCTGGTCGTGGAACGGTAGACCAGGTCTATACTCTCGGCAGGGTCCTTGAGTGTGAAGCGACTGGGATGAGAATCAGCACCTCCAAGTCCAAGTCCATGGTTCTCGCGCAGGAAAGGGTCGAGTGCCATCTCCAGGTTGGGGAGGAGATCTTGCCCCAAGTGGAGGAGTTCAAGTACCTAGGAGTCTTGTTCACGAGTGAGGATAGAGTGGATCGAGAGATCCACAGGCGGATTGGTGCGGCGTCTTCAGTATTGAGGACGCTATATCGATCCGTTGTGGTGAAGAAGGAGCTGAGCCAGAAGGAAAAGCTCTCAATTTACCGTCGATCTACGTTCCCAGCTTTGGGTTATGACCGAAAGGACAAGCGGCCGAAATGTGTTTCCTCTGCCGGGTGGTGGGTCTCTCCCTTAGAGACAGGGTGAGAAGCTCTGTCATCCGGGAGGAACTCAAAGTAAAGCCGCTGCTCCTCCACATTGAGAGGAGCCATGAGGTGGTTCGGGCATCTGCTCAGGATGCCACCCGAACGCCTCTAGGGAGGTGTGGCAGGAGGCCACGGGGAAGTCCTAGGACACATTGGAAAGACTATGTCCCCGGCTGGCCTGGGAACGCCTCGGAATACCCCGAGAAGAGCTGGACGAAGTGGCTGGGGAGAGGGAAGTCTGGGATTTTCTGGTCAGGCTACTGCCTGACCTCGGATAAGCGGAAGAAAATGGATGGATTTAGAATGACAGTTATACTGTCAGATTGAGTACAAAAACTAACTAAACCTTACACAATATAATGTTTCTAGTAAAACTCACAAAGATACATATCTCCAGGCATTATTAGCCATTTTGCATGTGTGGTTTAGGAGTTATGTTTAAATAAATAACTGTCAGATTGAGTGTGACAGTAAACTGTCATAGTGAGTAAAACCCTTATTTTGTATTTGCAAACCTTAAAAAAACAACTAAATCTAGTTAAACTCACACAGATACAATATTACAGGCATTTTTAGACATAATGCATGTTTGGTTTTAGAGTAATGTTTATATAACTTTCATATTTAGTATGACAGCTGTACTGTCATATTGAATAAAAAAAAAAACTAACTTGTGTCTTTGCAAACCTTACAAAATACCATTTTTCTAGTAAAACTAACTAGATACATGCTCCAGGCATTATTAGCCATTTTGCATGTGTTGTTTGAGTTATGTTTAAAAAACTGTCATATTGAGTGTGACAGTATACTGTCATAAAACCCAATTTTTGTATTTGCAACCCTGATTCTAGTAAAACTCACATATATACAATATTACAGGCAGTTTTGGACATAATGCATGTTTGGTTTTGGAGTTATGTTTATATAACTTTCATATATAGTATGACAGCTAAACTGTTATATTGAGTAAAAAAACTAACTTGTGTTTGTCATAAAACCCAATTTTTGTATTAGCAAACCATACAAATGATTCAAATAAAACTCACATGGATTCAATATTACAGGCATTTTCAGACATTTTGCATGTTTGGTTTAGGAATTATGTTGTGATACATTTGTATTGCTTTTTTCACATTATCTCAGGATTTTTAGAACATTACTGTCATATTGAGTAAAAAAATAATTTTTGTGTTTGCAAGCCTTAAAAAAAGCATATGTGTATGCATTATTAGCCATTTTTCAGGTGTGGTTTAGGAGTTATGTTTAAATAACTGTCATATTGAGTGTGGCGTTATACTGTCATAGTGAGTTAAAAAAAACTAACTTGTGTCTTTGCAAACCTTACAAAAGAAAATGTTTCTAGCAACACTCACAAAGATAATTTTTTTCACGCTATTAGACATGTTTCATGTGTATTTAGGAGTTATAATTAAATAACTTTCATATTGAGTGTTAAAGTTATAATGTCATTATGTGTAAAACCTAATTTTTGTATTTGCAAACCTTACAAAAACAATTGATTCTAGTAAAACTTATATAGATTCAATATTACAGGCATTTTTAGACAATTTACATGTTTGGTTTAAAAGTTGTGTTTGAATACATTTGTATTGCTTTTTTCGCATTATCTCAGGATTCTAAGATCATTACTTTCATATTGAGTAAAACACTACTTTTTGTTTTTGCAAACCTTACAAACTCACATGAATACATTATTATAAGCAATTTTAGACATGACACACGTTTGGTTTTGGAGTTATGTTTATATAACTTTTATATTTAGTATGACTGTTATACTGTCATATTGAATAAAAAAAAACTAGCTTGTGTCTTTGCAAACTTTACAAAATATCATTTTTCTAGTAAAACTAACAAAGATACATGTCTCCAGGCATTATTACCCATTTTGCATGGGTTGTTTAGGAATTATGTTTAAATACATTTTTATTGCTTTTTTCGCATTATCTCAGGATTCTTAGATCATTACTTTCATATTGAGTAAAAAACTACTTTTTGTTTTTGCAAACCTTACAAACTCACATAAATACATTATTGCAGGCATTTTTAGACATAACACATGTTTGGTTTTGGAGTTTTGTTTATATAACTTTTATATTTAATATGACTGTTATACTGTCATATTGAATTAAAAAAAACTAGCTTGTGTCTTTGCAAACTTTACAAAAGTTCATTTTTCTAGTAAAACTAACAAAGATACATGTCTCCAGGCATTATTACCCATTTTGCATGGGTTGTTTAGGAGTTATGCTTAAATACATTTTTATTGCTTTTTTCGCATTATCTCAGGATTCTAAGATCATTACTTTCATATTGAGTAAAAAACTACTTTTTGTTTTTGCAAACCTTACAAACTCACATTAATACATTATTACAGGCATTTTTAGACATGACACATGTTTGGTTTTGGAGTTATGTTTATATAACTTTCATATTTAGTAGGACTGTTATACTGTCATATTGAATAAAAAAAAAACTGGCTTGTGTCTTTGCAAACTTTACAAAAGATCATTTTTCCAGTAAAACTAAAAAAGATACATGTTTCCAGGCATTATTAGCCATTTTGCATATATTGTTTAGGAGTAATGTTTAAATACATTTTTATTGCTTTTTTCGCATTATCTCAGGATTTTAAGAACATTACAGTCATATTGAGTAAAAAAACTACTTTTTGTGTTTGCAAGATTTAAAAAAGCATGTGTTTCGAGTAAAACGGCCAAGGATGCATTATTTCAGGCATTATTAGCCATTTTTCATGTGTGGTTTGAGTTATGGTTAAATAACTGTCATATACTGTCAGTTATGACATAGTAAGTAAAACCTAATTTATGTATTTGTAAACCTTACAAAATCATTTAAATCTAGTAAAACTCACATGGATTCAATATTACAGACATGTTTAGACATTTTGCATGTTTGGTTTAGGAATTATGTTGGAATCATTTTTATTAATTTGTTCGTATTATCTCAGAATTTTAGAACATTACTGTCATATTGAGTAAAAAAATAATTGTTGTGTTTGCAAGCCTTAAAAAAGCATATGTTTCGAGTAAAACTTATTATTTCAGGCATTGTTAGTCATTTTTCATGTGTAGTTTAAGAGTTATGTTTAAATAACTGTCATATTGAGTGTGGCAGTTATACTGTCATATTGAGTAAAAAAAACTAACCTGTCTTTGCAAACCTTACAAAAGAAAATGTTTCTAGTAACACTCACAAAGATAAATTTTTTCACGCATTATTAGACATGTTTCATGTGTGGTTAGGAGTTATAAATAAATAATTGTCATATTGAGTGTTACAGTTTTAATGTCATTATGTGTAAAACCTAATTTTTGTATTTTCAAACCTTACAAAAACAATTGATTCTAGTAAAACTTATATAGATTCAATATTACAGGCATTTTTAGACATTTTACATGTTTGGTTTAAAATTTGTGTTTGAATACATTTGTATTGCTTTTTTCGCATTATCTCGGGATTCTAAGAACATTACTTTCATATTAAGTAAAAAACTACTTTTTGTTTTTGCAAACCTTACAAACTCACATAAATACATTATTACAGGCATTTTTAGACATGACACATGTTTGGTTTTGGAGTTATGTTTATATAACTTTCATATTTAGTATGACTGTTATACTGTCATATTGAATAAAAAAAACTAGCTTGTGTCTTTGATATCTTTACAAAAGATCATTTTTTTAAACTAACAACGTTACATGTCTCCCTAGGCATTATTAGCCATTTTGCATGTGTTGTTTAGGAGTTAGGTTAAATACATTTTTATTGCTTTTTTCCCATTATCTCAGGGTTCTAAGAACTTTAAAGTCAAGTAAAAAACTACTTTTTGTGTTTGCAAAATGTAAAACTCAGTAAAACTCCCAATGATTCATTATTTCAGGCATTATTAGCCATTTTTTTGTGTGGTTTATGAGTTATGTTTAAATAACTGTCATATTGAGTGTGATTTTGTCATTGTGAGTAAAACCTAATTTTTGTATTTGCAAACCTTACAAAAACAACCGATTCTAGGAAAACTCACATTGATACAATATTACAGGCATGTTTAGACATATTGCATGTTTGGTTTTGGAGTTATATTTATATAACCTGCTTTCTGACCCGCCACCTTTGTGGTTTGCGTGTCCCACTGATCCAGGAACTATGTTGTCCGGGGGCTTCTATGGTCTCCCAAGACAAACAGGTCCTAGGTGAGGGATCAGACAAAGAGCAGCTCAAAGACCTTTATTAAAAGTACAATTGAGGACCTAGATTTTTCCTCGCCCAGACGCAGGTCACCTCTGGGCCTGTGGAGCCAGGCCCAGAGGTGTGGCACGATGGCGATTGACGGGCCTGTCCCCATGGGGCCCAGCCGTGCTCAGCTCGAAGAGGCAACGTGGATCCCCCCTCCAGGGCTCACCACTCATGGGCTGGGTCATAGAGGGTGCAGTGTGAGCTGGGCGGAAGCCGAAGGCAGGGCACTTGGTGGTCCGATTATCGGCTACATAAGCTCGCTCTTGGGACATGGAACGTCACCTCGCTGGGAGGGAAGGAGCCTGAGCTGGTGCATGAGGTGGAGACGTTCCCGGCTAGATATAGTTGGACTCACAGCAAGGGCTCTGGAACCTGTTCTCTCAGAGGGGCTGGACTGAGCTGAACTTTCATTACTTGCAACGCCAGAGTGGAAGAGATTCCACACTGGCGTTGCAACTAATGAGAGGCTGGGGTGGCAATTCTTGTTGCCCCCCGGCTCAAAGCCTGCACGTTGGACTTTAAACCCAATAGACGAGATGGTAGCTTCCTTCAGCCTTCGGGTTGGGTGACGGGTCCTGACTGTTGTTTGTGTTTACACACCAAACAGCAGCTCAGAGTACCAACTCTTTTTGGATTCCCTTGAGGGAGTACTGGAGAGTGCTCCCTCAGGTGATTCCCTTGTTCTGCTGGTGGACTTCAACGCTATGTTGGCAACGACAGTGAAACCTGGAGAGTCGTGATTGGGAAAAATGGCCAACCGGATCTGAACCCAAGTGGTGCTTTGTTATTGGACTTTTGTGCTTGTCACGGATTGTCCATAACAAACACAATGTTCAAACATAAGGGTGTCCATATGTGCACTTGGCACAAGGACACCCTCGGCCGCATGATTGACTTTGTAGTTGTGTCATGGGATTTGCGGCCTCATGTTTTGGACACTCGGTGAAGAGAGGGGCAGAGCTTTCCACCAACCACCACCTGGTGGTGAGCTGGCTCCGATGGTAGGGGAGGATGCCGGTCAGACCTGGCAGGCCCAAACGCATTGTAAGGGTCTGCTGGGAACACCTAGCAGAGTCCCCTGAAGAACTTTGAACATGTCCGGAAGAACTTTGAACATGTCACGAGGGAGGTGCTGGACATTGAGTCTGAGTGGACCATGTTCCGTTCCTCTCTTGTTGAGCCAGCTGATTGAAGCTGTGGCCGCAAGGTGTTTGGTGCCTGTCGTGGCGGTAATCCACCAGCAGTGAGGGATGCTGTCAAGCTGAAGAAAGAGCCACCGGGTCCTTTTGGCTCATGGGACTCCAGAGGCAGTGGGCATACCGACAGGCCAAGCGAGACCTCCTCAGTCCCACCAACACGTCTTCCTATGATGAAACAGTGCCTGGGAAGTCTGTGGTGGGCTCTCCTATTTCTGGGGCTGAGGTTGCCAAGGTAGTTAAAAAGCTCCTCGGTGGCAAGGCCCCGGGGGTATGAGCTCCGTCCGGAGTTCCTTAAGGCTCTGGATGCTGTGGGGCAGTCTTGGTTGACAAGACTTTGCAACATTGCGTCTACATCGGGGGCGGGACCTCTGGATTGGCAGACCGGGGTGGTGGTTCCTCTCTTTAAGAAGGGGAACCGGTGAGGGTGTGTTCCAACTATCGTAGATCACACTCCTCAGCCTTCCCGGTAAGGTCTATTCATGTGTAATGGAGAGGAGGAACCTCTGATCCAGGACGAACAGTGTGGTTTTCGTCCTGGTCGTGGAACGGTAGACCAGCTCTATACTCTCGGCAGGGTCCTTGAGTGTGCATGGGAGTTTGCCCAACCAGTCTACATAAGTTTTGTGGACTTGGAGAAGACATTCGACCTTGGCCCCCGGTAAATCCTGTGGGGAGTGCTCAGAGAGTATGGAGTATCGGCATGTCTGATTGTGGCGGGTGTCTCCCTGTATGATCAGTGTCAGAGCTTGGTCCGCATTGCCGGCAGTATGTCGGACCCCTTTCCAGTGAGGGTTGGACTCCGCCAAGGCTGCCCTTTGTCACCGATTCTGTTCATAACTTTAATGGACAGAATATCTAGGCGCAGTCATGGCTTTGAGGATCCCCTCAACGCCATGACTGCGCCTGGTTTGGTGGCTGCAGGATTAGGTCTCTGCTTTTTGCAGATGATGTGGTCCTGATGGCTTCAACTGGCCAAGATCTTCAGCTTTCATTGGATCGGTTCGCAGTGAAGCGACTGGGATGAGAATCAGCACCTCCAAGTCCGATTCCATGGTTCTCGCCCAGGGAAAGGGTGGAGTGCCATCTCGAGGTTGGGAAAGAGATCTTGCCCCAAGTGAAGGAGTTCAAGTACCTAGGAGTCTTGTTCACGAGTGAGGATAGAGTGGATTGTGAGATCTACAGGCGGATCAGTGCGGCGTCTTCAGTAATGAGGACGCTATATCGATCCGTTGTGGTGAAGAAGGAGCTGAGCCAGAAGGAAAAGCTTTCAATTTACCGGTCGATCAACGTTCCCATCCTCACCATGGTCATGAGCTTTGGGTTATGACCGAAAGGACAAGGTCACGGGTACAAGCGGCCGAAATGAGTTTCCTCCGCCGGGTGGTGGGTCTCTCCCTTAGAGATAGGGTGAGAAGCTCTGTCATCTGGGAGGAACTCAGTGTAAAGCCTCTGCTCCTCCACATTGAGAGGAGCCAGATGAGGTGGTTCGGGCATCTGCTCAGGATGCCACCCGAACGCCTCCCTAGGTCCGAACGGCAGGAGGCCATGGGGAAGACCTAGGATACATTGGAAAGACTATGGCCTGGGAACGCCTCGGGATCCCCCGAGAAGAGCTGGACGAAGTGGCTGGGGAGAGGGAAGTCTGGGCTCTCTGCTTAGGCTGCTGCCCCCGCAACCCGACCTCGGATAAGCGGAAGAAAATGGATGGATTTAGTATGACAGTTATACTGTCATATTGAGTGTGACAGTATACTGTCATAAAACCCAATTTTTGTATTTGTAAACCTGATTCTAGTAAAACTCACATCTATACAATATTACAGGCAATTTTGGACATAATGCACGTTTGGTTTTGGAGTTATGTTTATATAACTTTAATATATAGTATGACATCTATACTGTTATAATGAGTAAAAAAACTAACTTGTGTCTGTCATAAAACTAAATTTTTGTATTTGCAAACCTTACAAAAACAAATGATTCTAGTAAAACTCACATGGATTCAATATTACAGGCATTTTTAGACATTTTGCATGTTTGGTTTAGGAATTATGTTGGAATACATTTGTATTGCTTTTTTTCACATTATCTCAACATTTTAAGAACTTACTGTCATATTGAGTAAAAAAAACTTTTTGTGTTTGCAAGCCTTAAAAAAACAACCGATTCTAGTAAAACTCACATTGATACAATATTACAGGCATGTTTAGACATCTTGCATGTTTGGTTTTGGAGTTATGTTTATATAACCTGCTTTCTGAGCCGCCACCTTTGTGGTTTGCGTGTCCCACTGATCCTAGGAGCTATGTTGTCCGGGGGCTTCTATGCCCCCTGGTAGGGTCCCCCAAGACAAACAGGTCCTAGGTGAGGAATCAGACAAAGAGCAGCTCAAAGACCTTTATGAAAAGTACAAATCGAGGACCTAGATATTTTCTCGCCCGGACGTGGGTCACCGTGGCTCCCCTGTGGAGCCAGGCCCAGAGGTGGGGCACGATGGCGAGCGACTGGTGCCCATGGGGCCCAGCTCGAAGAGGCAACGTGGGTCCCCCCTGCAATAGGCTCACCACTCATGGGCTGGGTCATAGAGGTCGGGTGCAGTGTTAGCTGGGCGGAAGCCGAAGGCAGGGCACTTGGCGGTCCGATTATCAGCTACATAAGCTCGCTCTTGGGACGTGGAACGTCACCTCGCGAGGTGGAGAAGTTCCCGGCTAGATAAAGCTGGACTCACTTCGACGCACAGCAAGGGCTCTGGAACCTGTTCTCTCAAGAGGGGTTGGACTCTCTTCCACTCTGGCGTTGCAAGTAATGAGAGGCTGGGTTGGCAATTCTTGTTGCCCCCCGGCTCAAAGCCTGCACGTTGGACTTAACCCAGAAGACGAGATGGTAGCTTCCCTCCGCTTTCGGGTTGGGTGACGGGTCCTGACTGTTGTTGGTGTTTACGCACCAAACAGCAGCTCAGAGTACCCACTCTTTTTGGATTCCCTTGAGAGTGCTCCCTCGGGTGATTCCTTTGTTCTGCTGGGGGTCTTCAACGCTCATGTTGGCAACGACTTTGAAACCTGGAGAGTCGTGATTGGGAAAAATGGCCACCCGGATCTGAACCCAAGTGGTGCTTTGTTATTGGACTTTTGTGCTCGTCACGGATTGTCCATAACAAACACAATGTTCAAACATAAGGGTGTCCATATGTGCACTTGGCACCAGGACACCCTCGGCCGCAGTTCCATTATTGACTTTGTAGTTGTGTCATGGGATTTGCGGCCTCATGTTTTGGACACTCGGGTGAAGAGAGGGGCGAGCTTTCTACCGATCACCACCTGGTGAGCTGGCTCCGATGGTGGGGTAGGATCCCGGACAGACCTGGCAGGCCCAAACGCATTGTGAGAGTCTTTTGGGAATGCCTAGCAGAGTCTCCTGTCAGAGAGAGTTTCCTTTTCTACCTCCGGAGGAACTTTGAACATGTCACAAAGGAGGTGCTGGACATTGAGTCTGAATGGATCATGTTCCGTGCCTCTCTTGTCAAGCCAGCTGATTGGAGCTGTGGCCGCAAGGTGTTTGGTGCCTGTCGTGGCGGTAATCCTAGAACCCGCTGGTGGCCACCAGCAGTGCGGGATGCCGTCAAGCTGAAGAAAGAGCTTATCTGGTCCTTTTGGCTCATGGGACTCCAGAGGCAGCGGGCATACCGACAGGCCAAGCAGTGCCTGGGGAATCTGTGGTGGGCTCTCCTATTTCTGGGGCTGAGGTTGCCAAGGTAGTTAAAAAGCTCCTCGGTGGCAAGGCCCCGGGGGTGGATGAGCTCCGTCCGGAGTTCCTTAAGGCTCTGGATGCTGTGGGGCTGTTTTAGTTGACAAGACTCTGCAACACCGCATGGACATCAGGGGCGGTACCTCTGGATTGGCAGACCGGGGTGGTGGTTCCTCTCTTTAAGAAGGGGAACCGGAGGGTGTGTTCCAACTATCGTAGATCACACTCCTCAGCCTCCCCGGTAAGGTCTATTCATGTGTACTGGAGAGGAGGAACCTCATATCCAGGACGAACAGTGTGGTTTTCGTCCTGGTCGTGGAACGGTAGACCAGCTCTATACTCTCGGCAGGGTCCTTGAGTGTGCATGGGAGTTTGTCCAACCAGTCTACATGTGCTTTGTGGACTTGGAGAAGACATTCGACCGTGGGCACCTCGGGAAGTCCTGTGGGGAGTGCTCAGAGAGTATGGGGTATCGGCATGTTTGATTGTGGCGGGTCGCTCCCTGTATGATCAGTGTCAGAGCTTGGTCCGCATTGCCAGCAGTAAGTCGGACCCCTTTCCAGTGAGGGTCGGACCGGAGTCCAACCCTCGTGTTGGCTGCCCTTTGTCACCAAATGTGTTCATAAATTTTATGGACAGAATTTCTAGGCGCAGGGGATCCGGTTTGGTGGCTGCAGGATTAGGTCTCTCCTTTTTGCAGATGATGTGGTCCTTATGGCTTTAACTGGCCAGGATTTTCAGCTCTCATTGGATTGGTTCGCAGCCGAGTGTGAAGCGACTGGGATGAGAATCAGCACCTCCAAGTCCGAGGTTCTCGTCCGGGAAAGGGTGGAGTGCCATTTCGAGGTTGGGCAGGAGATCTTGCCCCAAGTGGATGAGTTCAAGTACCTGGAGTCTTGTTCATGAGTGAGGGAAGAGTGGATCGTGAGATGCACAGGCTGGCGGCCGAAATGAGTTTTCTCCGCTGGGTGGCGGGTCTCTCCCTTACTGTAAGAATTTTCACCGTTTAATTACAGTAACCTACTGGCAGCTAATGGTTCCAGTATAAAACTGTTTTTCTACAGCACACATACTGTGATTTATCACTACAGTTTATTACTTTAAAAAGTATCACAGTACTGTGCTGTATCAAATATACGCTTCACAGCATAATACTGTCATCTGTTTAGCGGCATTACACTGTTATTTTAGTGTATCTACTGTAATATCCATTAACAGTTAATTACAGTAAAATAATTGTAAGCACTATAGACTGAGCTTTACAGTATAATGCCACTAGAAGTTAATGAGTTGAACTTTTAATTTTTCAAAATCAAAACCCCTGCAAACTGCTGGCATAAAAATGACTGGAGAAATGGCCTTGCAAGATTATGTTTTTATTAACCAATTATTTTAAAGTGCATCAAATACATTCAATGTACATTTAGTGCATTCTTCTTATTTTCAGTAAAGCATTTTAACATTTATAACATGTCCACTTAATTTCTAACTGGAGACAAAACACTGAACACGAGTCCAGTGTTTAGTTGTCGGCTACATAAAGCCCCACTCAAAGTCTGTGAGATGTTTTATAAGGGTGGCTACGTGAGGATTTACAGTTGCTGCCTTTTTCTGGACAAGCTTCCCGGTCTTCTTGGACACCACCTTTCCCTGGCTAGCCTTTGTTCCCCTCTCAGGGTTAACGCCAATGAATCGCCTAAAAAAGAGAGAAAGCATATTAGATATTGTGTTGTGATTGAAGATTACTTGCAGTCGATACAGAACCCCCCTCACATTGTTATTTAGGAATATGCACTGCACAAATATTAATATCAATTTTAGGATATATGTGAGCCTATACCATAACCACAGCTGTAGATGAGTGAATGCTCTAATGGGTTTTAGACAATGGGTCTTAATGGGTTTTAGAGCCCATCCCTCTCTCTATTTATGTTTTCTCTCCATCTACGGGACCGTGTATTTACGCTGATGTTTCCTGCTTTCACCCATTTAACATATCGTTACCTGCTCATTACCTATCTTCTCTGCATCCTGGGGTCACACTGGTGCTTCTTGCCTTTACCCATTCAACATATCTTTACCTGCACATTACCTACCTTCTCTGCATAGTGTGGTCACACTGGTGCTTTCTACCTTTACCCATTCAAAATATCTTTACCTGCACATTACCTACCTTCTCTGTATCCTGGAGTCAAGCTGGTGTTTCCTGCCTTTACTAATTCAACATATCTTTACCTGCACATTACCTACCTTCTCTGTATCCTGGCGTCTAGCTGGTGTTTCCTGCCTTCACCCATTCAACATATCTTTACCTGCACATTACCTACCTTCCCTGCATCCTTGGGTCACACTGGTGCTTCTTTCTTTCACCATACAACATATCTTCACCTGCACATACCTACCTTGTCTGCATGGCCTCGACCACACCTGCGCTTCCTTCTTTCACCCATTCAACATACCTTCACCCGCACATTACCTACCTTCCCTGCATAGTGGGGTCACACTGGTGCTTCCTGCCTTTACCCATTCAACATATCTTCACCCGCACATTACCTACTTGCTCTGCATTCTCGGGTCAAGCTGGTGCTTCCTGCCATCATCCAGTCAACATATCATTACCTGCAAATTACCTACTTTTTCTGCATCCTGGGGTCAAACAGGTGCTTCCTTCTTTGACCCAGTCAACATATCTTTACCTGCACATTACCTACCTTCTCTGTATCCTAAAGTCAAACTGGTGCTTCGGTCCCTAATAAGAAGGTCCACAAAGGAACAGAAGAGTCATTGATTTAAGGCACCACATTGGGGAAATGACAAGTCAAATTCCTGAACAGAGGTGAGAAATATAAAATAAAATATCCTAACAGTATTTTAACAGTATCAAGAGGATTTACCTTTGAACAAATTCCAATGTCCGAGGACCTTCCTCTTGGTATTCCAAGTTGAACACATAGTAGGTGGCAAGAAGGGCAGCAAGCCCTGAGATTAAGCTAGGTTGGACGCCTTTGCAGATGACATCACCTTCCATGCTGATCATCCAACGTTTTATTGTGACTTTGTCACCAGCAACTGGTACAGTCAAGAAATGCAGTTTATGTTCCTAAACAGTATCCAATATGGGTAGCATTTAAAAGTATTTGGAATGGCCACCTCACTCGCTCTCTCTTTACTCTGTTTACATCTAGTCTCCTAAGGCAGTGGTTCTCAAATGGGGGTACGCGTACTCCTGGGGGTACTTGAAGGTATGCCAAGGGGTACGTGAGATTTTTTTTAAATATTCTAAAAATAGCAACAATTCAAAAATCATTCATAAATATATTTATTGAATAATACTTCGACAAAATATGAATGTAAGTTCATAAACTGAACAACTAATCAAGTAGGCTATTCCATTCATTACCATAAAGCCAGAGTTTCCCCCATGCCATGATGGTTTGACCCTACCTGGCGGTGCCACACGGCACCAACTGTCAATCAACTATCCATGTAGAAAACAATGGAGGCTTGGTTAAAGCGTAGTGGACATGTTCCATAAATATTGATGTTAAAGATTTCTTTTTTTGTGAAGAAATGTTGAGAATGAAGTTCATGAATCCAGATGGATCTCTATTGCAATCCCCAAAGAGGGCACTTTAAGTTGATTACTTCTATGTGTAAAAATCTTTATTTATAATTGAATCACTTGTTTATTTTTCAACAAGTTTTTAGTTATTTTTATATCTTTTTTTCCAAATAGTTCAAGAAAGACCACAACAAATGAGCAATATTTTGCACTGTTATACAATTTAATAAATCAGAAACTGATGACATAGTGCTGTATTTTACTTCTTTATCTCTTTTTTTCAACCAAAAATGCTTTGCTCTGATTAGGGGGTACTTGAATTTAAAAAATGTTCACAGGGGGTACATCACTGAAAAAAGGTTGAGAACCACTGTCCTAAGGCAGTGGTTCTCAACCTTTTTTCAGTGCTGTGAACATTTTTTTAATGCAAGTAGACCTCCATGTCTTCATAACAGGAATATCCTGAATTCTCAAGTTGCATATCACAATAGTCATCATCAGTGTTAATAACACAAGAGCTGCTTGGATTTGCTGTTGAGCAAGTCAAACTTCGTTCAGTGTAGCCGTAGTGCTTCCTTGACACGTGCGATGTGAAAGTAGACTTAACTGTAAATCTTTTTTCACATTGACTGAAGGGGCACGTAACTGTCCTACCTTCGGTAATATGACTTTTCAAATGCAGGAGAAGGGCCCGTATATCATCGCACTTCGCGCTACATGAGACAATATTACAAGGTAAACCTTCTGCGCTATACATATCAGTCCTACTCTTGCCATATTTATGACGACGGCTGTGAGTTTTGAAGGCTGAGAAGTTGGAAAAAACTCTTGTGCATTTAGGGAAAGCACCTTAAACGATGCATTAGGCATACAACTATGACTTCGCATGTGTCTAACATACGCAATTACATTGCTGCAAGTCGTAGCACATATGTTGCAAGTTATCATCTTTTATGATGACTATGACAAAAAAGAAGA